>NW_026855686.1:0-12048 GCF_026571515.1 Ruditapes philippinarum | reverse complement strand
ATCGGGTATACAAGTCAGCTCCGTATACTTCCGGGAGATTAAAAATAGAACGATGATGTCATTCTAAAAATAGAACGATTATGTCATTCTAAAAATAGAACGATAATGTCATTCTAAAAATAGAATCCAATATGGCGCCGCGCATGCGCAGTCGTGCCCCCAAACCGGCGCCTATACTACTATTTTCCTTAAAAAGGAAGATAAAACATAATTATTATGATTTTTTTTGATGACTGTCAATTGATCGATAGATCATTATTTTTCCAGTTTTTTCCCTTTTGAATATATGATTGTATTATTTTATTAATTTTTTTTAATATCAACTTCATCGATAAGGTTATCATTTGTATCAGTTATAGTGGTATACTCACAATTATTTTAACATAAAAAATGTTAATTTGTAAGTTTGCACACAATTGTGTAAGACCGTCGAAGACCGTCAACAGGAAAGACCGTCGATTATAGTCAACAGTAGTTTTATAGTCGGTTACCATACAAATCGACGGTCTCGTGGTATTAATTTATGTAGCCGACAAATAAGCGTTTTCTCTAAAACGATAGTTTATTTATTGATGTCATTTTTTTCTGATTTGTAAATAACTAATAAGTTTAAAAAAAATGTTTAAACATTATTATCAGGGCAATAAATTGTTTGAAGACGAAGTGTCATAATTCCATGAATCTGCCAGGTACGGCCGGAATAGGTTGGAGAGACAGGAACGTATCTGCAAAGTATGTGGTATCAACGAAATTAAAGATGAATTTCATTTTGTACTTAAATGTAAAGCTTATAAAGAATTGCGAACTAGACATATTAAACGTTATTATTATGTTCATATAACGTGCTGGTTCTTTAAACGCCAACTTTCAATTATGATAATTTATTCATTCTCTAGCTGTGAAACACTGAAAACATGTTTGCTTATCACGTCCTTATCATTGCGTGTATTTAATTTAATGTTGAATTAACAAGATACATGTATTGTATACGTTCTGTTCTGATCATTAATCGACTGATCTCTCTCAGGCCCCTAGCTACGTTTCACGCTAGATTATTGCATAACACACAAATTGCGGTAACATACTCTAACAACTATTTATGACCCAGTGACATCTGCCCAATTAAACGCTGCTGATTAATGGTATTCCTGATTAATATCTATTATAGCAGAAATTTCCTTAACATACATCAGATGATGTTATTGTATTAAGCAGATCTCTTCGAATAATTTATCCTTAATTTATTTAACTTTTATAGAAATATTCAGGTTAGATAGTTTCACCCATTTGTTCATTGTATTTACTCATTACATTTTTTACGGCTGCGTTTTTATTGACGCTATACGTTATAAACGAAAAAATGTCAAATCTTCTTTAAAGTTTGGGACCTTATAATATTTAATGTGATTATGAACAGATAGAACGGTAATAAAAATGTGGATTTGTTTTAACCTTTTTCCTTTTTCAATGCATACAGAACGTATTATTTCCATTTGTAGATATTTATTGACTTTTGTATAATAAATAAACTAACTTACTCGATCTATCATTATATTTGGTACCTTTATTAATATACCGATTAATAGCTTTAAATGGAAAGAAAATTAAAATAATTTCATTCTAAATTACTTCTGCACCATTGTCTTAGACAAGTATTTTGTCTAAGGAAAATTGTGGACTTACGCATCTTAGTGTGAAACTGATAACGATCGCTGATTAGCTTATCTCTATGACCCCTGCCAGCTTGAGTGACAGGCGCAATGTCTTTTTTCTTCACATTAGCTGGTTTAATTTTACATTGTCTTTAAGTATATTTCTTGTTTGTATATAAATGCATTTTGTATATTTCCTTAACCATTATTTTGCCTTTTTCATTTGCCAATTCAACATGTTTGATTATTTTAAAGATGGTTTTTCTTTGCATTCAAGTAAAAAGTAGGACCTTATATTAACAGCTTTTTATGTGTTAAATTTTTATTCCAGACAGATTTTTAAAACAAAAAAATGTTCTATAAAGAAATCAATTTTAATAAATTTCTGAAATATTTTTTTGTAACTTTTGCAAAATTTATTTTAAAACAGTCTTTCACTTTTTCGCAATTCATATTATGTAATAAATCTCGTATAATAACCCTTTTAATCGACGGTTCTACCGTCGACGGTCTTTTGTTGTGAATAACTTTATGTATATTAAGTCAAAAATGTATTTATTTCATTAAGACAATTAATTGATCATTTTTCAATTATAACTGAATTAACACAACATCTAAATTCTATTAATATATTAATAATCATCAAAACATTTCATTTTTTTTTAATATTACTGTAATTTTTGCATTAAAAAATGCCCGTTTATCATTCTAAACTATTGAAATTAACCACTGAAAATAATAGTTTTATTGCCTATTTGTCAATCTGTCTTTCAAATTTAATTACGTATATAATCTGGAGACCGTCGATTTGTGTAATAACCTACTAATCGACGGTCTCCTACAATTGACGGTCTTCGACGGTCTTTGGAGACCGGGGACCGTCGAAGACCGGAGACCGTCGATTAGTATCCCCCCAATGAGATGTATGCATACTGCATGGCTAATCAAGGGCCATAAATCTGAGTTATAAGTGTCTGACCGGAACAAGGCTACTATATGGGTATCCCATAAAGTTTCATTGAATTCCAGCCACTTGTTACAGAGAAGTAGCACGGAAACAATTATTGATCTAGTTGTATACTGCATAAGTTATCAAGGGCAATAAATCTAAGTTAAAGTGTCTGACCGGAACAAGGGGACGATATGCCCATCTCCTCTTGGTATTGAAGGTTCCCGTAAAGTTTTGTTGAATTCCAGCCAGTAGTTGCAGAGAAGTAGCGTGGAAATGATTTTTACTCTATATCTATATGCATACTGCATAACTAATCAAGGGCCATAACTCTGAGTTAAAGTGTCGGACGGGAACAAGCCGACGATATGCTCTTCCCGTCTTGATATTTTAAGGTTCCCATAAAGTTTTGTTGAATTCCAGCCAGAAGTTGCAGAGAACAAGTCCGGAAACGAAATTCGGACGGACGGATGGATGGACAGACGGACGTTCTCACAGGACAGTAATTATGTGGATTCTCTATTGTTCTCTCTATTGTTCTTTTTAGCCACACAAAAGAAAATAGCCACATAAAAGTATTACGGAATGAATGACATCAAAGAGAAAGAACAGTTACCTATTGTCCCTCTAGCCACATAATTACTCTCCTGTGAGTGCGGTAGGACGGACGGACGAAAGAACGGACGGACGGAAAACGCCAAAACTATACCCCCCCTCCCAATTCCATGGCGGGGGATAACAATAACTGCAATATAAACATATATACGTGCAGAGGCTAGCCAGAGGCGGGCTTATCAGTACACAGAGACGTTCTTTCTATACTTTTTGGGGCATATTTAGCATATTTACCGCACAAACGTCTAATATTTCATTACAAAACATTTCATTCATACAAATCATTTAATAGCAACAAAATTACGCTTTTAAAACATTATATCAAAGATAAATCTCGTTTTTGTAGATCCGGTCTTAATTTCACTTTACAAGGCGATTTAAGGTATTTTCGTAAGTATGTATTTTCGGCTCAAACGTCACTTTTTAAGATTCTTTTGTGGTTCTGAATTTTTAATTTGCAGTATAATCTTTCAAAGAATGCATAAAGATATAATTAACAAAATTATTTTAACTGATACAGTCATACACTATATAAAAAATAAATCTCATTGAGCTATAAATCATTAAATTGGTATAAATGCACCATTAAAAGTCTTTTGTCTCCTTCACAGCATGTATTAATATTTTCGACAACATGTTAATTATCTTATGTCTTCTCTATTGTTAAATCACTGATCCTTCACAAAAGGCTTCTGAACCATGAAATAAACAACACAATCAATTTTGTTATCAACAATATACCCATAACTAATAAGCTCTGGCAGTTTCAAACGGGTCCCATGAGAAAACTTAGCATTTTTCGAAAATTCCTTTTTTATCGTTGAACATTTATGCTCAAAATCATCTTCCCCCATATACCTCAACTGGAATTTTGCATCAACAATACATGCCAAGCTTTCTTCTGTTTCAGGAAAAGTGCTTGACAATAAAACTGAAAGACAATCAACATTATTTCTATTAAAAACCTTGACAACAACCTCAAATGTAATATCCCATACAGACACAGGTTTGCTCCTTTTCAAGTCCTCTTTTGTAAGGTCTAGGCATGGTGAAAACGCTATCATAGCCCCTTTGCTACTCGTAAGGTCATGTGCTGATGCAGTTTCCTGTGTTAGATCTTTATGCATATATATTTTCACCAATTCTGTTCGAGCTGAATCCAACAATTCTCCTTGTTTCTTTAAGATATCTTTATGGAGTTCGAGCAGTGTTTCAGTGTCCTTTAGACCTGTGGGTTGTATTTCTTTCAGTCCAATATCGGATAGACGGGATGCACAAACATCCCGAAGGCCCTGAAAATTATGTTTGGTAGCCAAACTGTGGCAATGCACAACTTCTTTTATAGAAGCCCGTTCATTCGTTAAACGGAAATTGAGATATCTTTGGCATTTTTTCACCAATGACTTGACATTATATTCATCTGCCAATGGTAAGATCTTGTACACATTATTAGCGTCTATCTTCTTTTGTGTGTTAGGATACATGCAATGAAGAAACTCGTTGAAGTCTTCAGATTTCTTACCTACAAAATAAAAATACGAGTACATTAACTAGGACTGCTAAATGTAAGGAAAACCATCAGGGCCATCGTGGTTATACTTTATAATCTAGAGGATGACAATGCGACAGTGCCTTGACAACAATGTGATAGTACGATGGCTTTAATGCGATAAAGACAGTACAATAATGCCATGGTGACAATCGATAATGGCAGTGGAAAAACGCGATGACGACAGTACCATTGTGTGATGGCAACAATACGATCGATAGTTGTCGCTATCGCGGTATCGTAACTGTCGCCAACGTGTTATCGCACTGTTGTCATCGCATTTTCACACTCGTTATCGCACTGTCGTCATTGCACTATCGTTTTGTCACCATCGCGTTATCGCATTGTAGACTATCGCCTTCCAGTACACACACTCACATCCTTTTTTTGTATCTGATTGGGCGGTTCTACACTGCTGGCGATTAGGCTGACATTATAGAATATGGGAGGCGGAGCCTTTTTTTTGTTTCTTTTCTTCTTCTTTTTTGTCTGTTTGTTTTCCTTTTTGTATACTGGAAACTCTCAATAAAAAAAAATTAATTATATAATACGGTAAGTAACATTTTTATCCAAAGATAGGGGAAATACAGTGCCCTCCAAAAGCCTAGAGACAGTCATATAATATAAACAAGGGCCCTCAGTTGCCCACCAGAAACAACTGCTTTCATTTAAAGATAAAAAAACTACATAAGAATGCTACAGACAAAGTTTGATGATCATCCATCAATCAGTTCTGTAGAACCAGACGTTTAAAGGCTTTTCTATTTCTAGCTTTAGCGGCCCCTAAAAGGGGCCAATCAAATTGATATGAGCAAACTTGATAAAAGACTACCTAAGAATGCATATTTCAGTGGGAGATGATGTTCAAAGGTTTTTCTATTTAGCTTTAGTTTCCCCTAAGATGGGGCTATTTTTGGTAACTGGTGTACCTAGCACTTAAATATAGTACATAAATACATTGTATATTACGAAAGCCTAATAGTGTCAAATGAAATAAAAAATAAAAATGCAAAGGCGTTATTACGCGAATAAAGGCGTAATAACGCGATTAAAGGCGATATTACACGAATTAAAAGGCGTAATTACGCAAATCAAAAGGCATAATAACGCGAAAAAAAGCTTAGCAACGCAAATAAAGGCGAAGTTACGCGAATAAAGGCGTTATAACGCCAATTCAAAGGCATAATAACGCGAATAAAGGCGTAATTACGAGAATCAAAAGGCGCAATAACGCAAATAAAGGCGTTATAACGCGAATTAAAAGATTCGCGTTATAACGCAAGGCAAAGTCGTAATTATGCTAATCAAAAGGCGTTATCTTAAAGGCGTAATAACGCGAATAAAGGCATAATAACACAAATTAAAAGGCGTGATAACGCCTTAATTCGCGTTATAACGCGAATCCAAAGGCGTAATTACGCAAATCAAAAGGCGTACTAATGCGAATAAAGGCGTTATAACGCGAATCAAAAGGCATAATAACGCGAATAAAGGCGTTATTACGCGAATCAAAAGGCGTAATAAAGCGAATAAAGGCGTTATTACGCGAATCAAAAGGCGATATAATGCGAATAAAGGCGTTATAACGCAAATCAAAGGCGTACTTACGCGAATAAAGGCATTATAACGCGAATCAATAGGCGAAGTCACGCCTTTATTCGCGTTATTACACAAATCAAAAGGCGTATAGACGTCAATAAAGGCGTGTTAACGCGAAACAAAAGGCGTACTAACGCGAATAAAGGCGTTATGACGCGAAACAAAAGGCGTAATAACGCGAATAAAGGCGTTATTATGCGAATCAAAAGGCGTAATAAAGCGAATAAAGGCGTTATTACGCGAATCAAAAGGCGATATAATGCGAATAAAGGCGTTATAACGCGAATCAAAGGCATGCTTACGCGAATAAAGGCATTATAACGCGAATCAATAGGCGAAGTCACGCCTTTATTCGCGTTTTAACGCGAATCAAAAGGCGTAAAGACGTCAATAAAGGCGTGTTAACGCAAAACAAAAGGCGTACTAACGCAAATAAAGGCGTTATAACGCGAAACAAAAGGCGTAGTAACGCGAATAAAGGCGTTATAGCGCGAATCAAAAGGCATTATAACGCGAATAAAAGCGTTATAACGCGAATCAAAAGGCGTTATAACGCGAAACAAAAGGCGTAATAACGCGAACCAAAAGGCATAATAACGCAAAACAAAAGGCGTTATAATGCTAATTTAATACCATATAGATTCCAAACAGTGGCCTAGTAATGTAAGATAGGAAGAACAATTTGATCTATATAAATCGATCAATAAGAACGTTTTATTTTCAATTCTGTACGGATACGTCCTCAGGCCTATTACCTATAGCTTAATTAGGAATGGCATTCACATAATTAGAAGATACTAGATGTTATATTAGGTAATCAAATAGGATATATCCGAAGATAATTGAACATATGACGCACATATAAGATAAGATATAAGATATAAGATAAGATAAGATAAGAAAAGAAAAGAAATTCATTAACTATAGTGGCATGTGTAAAATCAATATGTGATACATGTGAATTCAGATTAACTGTATTTACGTCCAGTCCAATGGACCTATAAGGCACCAAGACACCTTAAATTGGCAAATATTAAAGAGTCTTCATTATGACAAATAGTTTGCATTATTACTGCGCAAATGGAATGTTAGTTATTGTAAATGTAAATTATATTATTCTATACGAGTTTATATCTTGAGCAATAAATTCAGATCAATATTGGTCTTGCTTTCTCGCGTTACCAGGCCATTTGATTAGTATAAATATGGTATTAAATTGGCATTATAATGCGTTTTAATTTGCGTTAGTACGCCTTTTGGTTCGCGTTACAACGCCTTTATTCGCGTTACTACGCCTTTTGATTCGCGTTATTACGCCTTTTATTTCGCGTTATAACGCCTTTATTCTCGTTATTACGAAATTATTATTGAAATAAATGCTATATGCTAGAATTATCAATCATGTTTTATTCTTCAGGGATTTGTAAAACCTTTTTTGCAATCAAAACATCAATAAATAATCTGTTTTGTTCTTCAAGGGTTTGAATTAAGTTTTTTGTGTACAGTTTGTAACACCATTTTTTGCAAATTGCACATGCAAGATGTACATGCATTGTTAATAAAAAAAAAATTTCTTATATTACACACATGTTATATTGAAATAAAAAAATGTGAAAAAAATGTGTATATTATATATATTCATCAAATCTTGCCCAATAATTAGTAAGTGTGGGGTTTTGTCCACTCTGTAAAATTTAGGTGTGGGGTTTTGTCCACTCTATAAAATTTGTGTGGGGTTTTGTCCACTCTATAAAATTTGTGTGGGGTTTTGTCCACTCTATAAAATTTGTGTGGGGTTTTGTCCACTCTGTAAAATTTAGGTGTGGGGTTTTGTCCACTCTATAAAATTTGTGTGGAGTTTTAACTGGTGGGGTTTTGTCTGTCTTCCAAATAGATACCCTTCTGCTAAACTAGAACTCCGCAAGTTTGATGTGTCGCCTTGTGAACATGATAGTTTAGGAGAAATGGCCAGGACAAAAATGAAATATGAAAATTAAAGGGCAATAACTCAAAAAATAAGAAGTGCAGAGCAGCAGTTTCTGTGCACTGCAATTCTTATCATTCTATCTATCATTCTATGAAGTTTCAAGTCCATATCTTTTATAATTTATGAGAAATGGCCTGGACAAAAATAAAGAATGAAAATTAATAAAGGGTAATAACTCAAAAATAAGAAATGCAGAGTACCGCTTCTTGTACACTGCACTTTTTCTTAATGAGATTTATCATCCTATGAAGTTTCATGTTCATAGCTTTCATACTTGAGGAGAAATAACCTGGACAAAAATAAAGTATGAAAATTAACAAAGGGCAATAACTCAAAAAAATAAGAAATGCAGAGTACCGGTTCTTGTGCACTGCACTTCTTCTTAATGAGATATATCTTCCTATGAAGTTTCAAGTCCATAGCTTTATATACTTTTGGAGAAATGGCCCGGACAAAAATAAAGTATGAAAATTAACAAAGGGCAATAACTAAAAAAATAAAAAATGCAAAGTAGACTCTACCGGTTCTTGTGCACTGCATTTCTTCTTAATGAGATCTATCATCCTATGAAGTTTCAAGTCCATAGCTTTTATGGTTGAAGAGAAATGGCCCGAACAAAATTAAAGTATGAAAATTTACAAAGGGCAATTATTCAAAAAATAAGAAGTGCAGAGTACCAAATTTACAAAGGGCAATTATTCAAAAATTAAGAAGAGCAGAGTACCAGTCCTTCGGGTTATTGAAAGATGCATACCAAGTTTGAAGTCAATCCGACTTATAGTGACTGAGTTATAGGGGACGCCGACTACGACGCTGATGCCGTCAAAAGTAACCCCTATATGTCGCCTTTGCAATGGCCGGATGACTGAGCTAGAGGCTAAGGAAACCATGGTAGATCTATATGAAATTAATTTTATTGTAAAATTTTATTTACCTGGTAAAGGTATTTCTTTTACTTCACTTTCTCTGAAGTTTGTTCCAAACATTGCTTCAAACACGGACGAGGCTATGGCTAATATGGCCTTAGTGGCATAAAAACGCTGGTCTTCCACGAGGAAAGTGACATCATCCCGCCAAGTCTTCATCGTGAAGTCATAGCTCTTCATTTCTTCATCTTCTTCGCCACTTTCAATCTGGTTAATCATGACTGTACGAAATTTCAACATAAAAATTAATGAACTTCGTACATAGCGCGCTAGCGTAGGCCTACAGTAATGGTTCTACAATGTTTGTACAGAAAAATGGAAACTCCTCTAAATTTCCCAATCTTTTAAGGTGATTCCGCTTTGTCAGCTATGTTTGTTTTCACTAAGTGGGTCCAAAGTGAAAGTAGGCCAAAATTCATATAACAACTGTATTTTTGGGCCCAGCTGGGGGGCTGCAGCCCTGAAGCCCGGGCCTGAATCCGCCACTGCAACAAAGCTCATAAAACAGACTTAAAACTGGATTTTGCCATTCATGAAATGGAATGTCAGACGTTTCACTCCCAAGACGTTTCACTATTTAGACGTTTCGCTACCAAGACGGTTCACACCTAGACGTTTCACTCCCATTTTGTCAATTGTATGGACGTTTAACTCCCAATTTTTAAGAGATGTTTACTAGGAAACACTAAATTTAAATTTCATTAATATAAAACAGTGTATAAAGGAAATTCAATTTAATTTTTCATTTGTGATTTCAATGGTATTGTTAATACGAATTATTCGAAGATCACTCATTTAATTATGGGTTGAGTGATTAGAGGTGTAAATGAAAGACAAATTTCTGAAGTATCACTTTTATTATAAGTGTAACAACATGAGAAAATTCTGTTTATAGTAAATAAAAAAAATAATAGAATAACATAGAAAGAACAACAAAGACATATTGTAAGTATCAATTTAAATATTGAAATCAATAACAGTAAACTAAAGTATCTGATATTATTCAAATAATAGAAAATATCAATATATTAAATATATTATATAATGATTATTTTCATTATAATGGATATAATGATTATTTTTTGTAAGTCTTAAACAATGAAATGCGAAAAATGTGTATAAATTTTTTTTTTAATTATTTTCTTCATCAATTTATTAAACAGTAGCCATTAAACAAATTTAAGTAATTGTGGTGTTATCTCATCGCCTAATTAGTTAAAATAAACACTGAGACAATCAACTAACAGTTTGATACCACTATTAAATCAGTTGTATAAACACTGCACTTAAAGCATCAACAGTTTACTAATCAGTGGTTTATTGGACCATTTAAATATTTTTTGAAAACAGCCAATTTAAACAATGAAACTTCTCCATAAGTTTTGTTTATATAATAATGAATTTTAGTCACAAAAATGATTATACATGACAAATATTGAAAAAAATCCCAATGCTTCTAATTTAATTTAAAGATATTTCTGATCGAAATTTTGACATATATCACAAAAGCACTAAACTTAAGCTTTAAATAATTTAATATTTTTTAACCCATGTTTAAAATTAACAACAAAAAAACCACTTTTCTCAAAGTTAATTGCTGTCACAAGATTGGTATGCTTTAAATAAATTAAAATTGCCTACTGAGTCCATGTTTACAAAAGATCAATTAGTTAGTTATATTAAAGTATTAATTTAATCAAAAATGCTTTTTCATTAAGTGAAATAATGTGATAATTGCACATATGGATCAAAGTATAGGAAATCACCTTTATTTCAAAACAACAATGAAGAAGATAAGATAACTGAAATGATAGAACTTAAAGTGCTGAGTTTAAAGTCATAGACAAAAAAGTGAAATCCCCCTTTTTATTTATTTTTATCTAATTTAAGGTCTACTTTAGTTCAATTCAATATAGTTCAATATTTTTGGTCTATTTTAGTATATCATAAGTATCAAAATAATTTTGGTATAAAAAGGGAGTGAAACGTCTTGGTGTGAACCGTCTTGGTGTGAACTGTCTCAATAGTGAAACGTCTGTCTACCCATGAAATGTGCATAAAACTTTGCAACAGATTGTACTTGGTCTTCAGAAATGTAGCACATTCAAGGGAAATTTTCTTATTGTTGTCATTGAACTTTCAAATGGTTTACATTTTACACTGTGAGCTTTGTTGTTATATGAATTTTGGCCTACTTTCACTTTGGACACAAACATGGCTGACAAAGCGGTATCACCTAATAATCGCGCAAATAATTGGGTCTTGTATTTATTTTAAAGAAAAGGCGGTTATCTATGCGAATACGATTTTAAAAATACAAAAGAAAAGATATATTGTTAACAAGCTGTATTATCTAAAATAGACCTACTATTTTTTTCCTGGCACCGTACTGTAAATTTCATCTAACAAAGGGTGATACTACACGCAAACAGGACATTTCGGCCCCAAACTATTCGGACCCTGTGCAAAAATCGGCCCAAAAAACGTTTCGGCCCTTTTCCGCGAGACGTTTCAGTCCTTTTTAATTACAGTTTTTTTTATGCAAAAAGGGAATTTTTATGCTTAAAATCGTTAAAAATTTTAGTATATTGATTGATTGATTGATGGCACACAAACAATTATGATATTTTAATTGATAATCCATTATAATTTATATATCTATCAATCGCTATTTAGATAAGTGCTTTTTTCAAGATGTAACAAAAACTACAACTTAATAAAAACACTCAATCTTTAATTTATAAGACATTTGATAAATGCAAAAACTTTTT
>NW_026855685.1:0-16707 GCF_026571515.1 Ruditapes philippinarum | reverse complement strand
ACACGACTATGATATTATCAATGAAGATAAATGGCTAGTATACCGAAATCTTTTGAGATATACCAAGTAAATATTAAGGATTATTATTTCAAACAGTAGGTTATATCACTAGTGGCGTAAGGCATTCTGTAAGTAATTAATTTTATATTTCCAAATCTAAATTTGTAAGAATATTTTGGTTATAGTATTTTAAGAACAGGGAAGGTCCGTTTTAGATTTATCTTGCATTGTTTGAAAGCACGTGTACAAATAACATAGATCAGTGAAAAACTATGCCAATGCCAATTCGCACTGTTTTAATAAAATAATCAAAATTCTATTTACATTCAATGTAATGATTATTTTTACACTTGAAATATTGCTTTAAAAAATTACTTTACCTTTCTGTTATCTTTTAAAGCAAGCTTTTTTGTATCTTGAAAAATTACAGCGTTTTACTCTAAAGGACAAAATCACGAACAGACTTAAATTAAACTCAAATATATTTTATCATAAATTACACATAAACACCGAGGACGATTAATATATAATGTTTTATCAAAATGAATTGGAGAGCTTAAAAAAGAGGTACAATTATCACCCTTTAAAAGGTTTGGGCCTTTTTTTTTAAGCAAACACCGAACAGGTTTTTTTAAATTTTGGGTTTTAAAAATCTTCATAAAAAAATTTTTCAATAAATTAAAAACGGACACAAAAGCCGGGTTAAGTGCATTTTTTGGATTTCCCCTTTTTGTAAAAAAAGGGTTACAGTCGCCTTTTTTGAAACCGCTCTTGATTCTTTAGCTTTTTTTTACAAAACAACACCCAATAGAACTGAAAACCTATATTTAAAAAACCTCGGCGGAATTTTACCCCCGAATTTTTTTTAAAAAAAAGTCTGATATTTTACTACTTAAAACCAAACCGTAAAAATTATCGTTTTTTTGCAGATTTAACCCCCAACCCGTTTTTTAATTTTATTTTGTATTATAGCTAATTTAAAATTTGCCCCATTTAATCAAATTGTTATATTATTTCTCTTTTTGACTTAAAGTAAGAGTAATCTTGTATTTTTGTCACAATGACCTGGCTGCATTCTGACTTATTTATGCATCCCCAAATTCTGACTGAAACCCACTTACGACTTGAAATTGAAAACAAGACCGTTGGGCAAACTCCTTGGGTTGAAAAGTCTAAAATTTTTTCTCTGTAGTTTTACAATATCATAAAACCGTACATTTAGTTATCATAATATGTTTAAGAAGATAGACATTTTTTTTTTTCTTGTTTAACGTTTATAATGTGCCGATAAGCTGACTGGATGGCTTAACCAAAATGCGTTGTTGAATAATATACATATTTCGATTTTGAAGATAAAGCGAATTTTCAGAAAGATTTTATCTGCAGACACTTTTATCTAAATTTTATCTATTAATAAGTGGATTATAGGATTATACATGTAAGTGTCAAGGGGGAAATCTTCAGCACGCTTTATCTACATTGTTATATGTACATGCATTCATCGTACGTATATTATTATATTACTCGTGTGAGCTTGATTTCGCGAAAAACCTTATTGCGGATTTATGCATTTGAGACGAGGGGCTTGGAATTTAATTTCACTAAGATTAAAATACGCATGTAAAATAATAAGCATAGTATATAACGTGTATTTAAGAGGTACTGTTATTGTTTGACATTACTAATCAAAAATGTTAGTAAGAGTGAATAATTAACAATGCTTACATTTTTAATAAAAAAAAAGAATTTGAGCGAGTATTACGACTAGTATTATGTTTTTACAAACTTTATTCAAACATGCAAAGCGATAATTAATTTTGCTTAAAATTGTCTATAGTTGAGGCAAAATAACAAAAAGCTGTATTCTGATTTTTAGTTCCGCTCGTTGTTTTCTCGTTTAGGGCACACGCTTTCTATAATTTGGGGAAAACCTTTCCCGCGGTTTTTCAGGGAAAAGGGGCAAAAGAAGGGGCCATTTTAAGTTTCCATGATTAACCCCCGGGTACGAGCACATTTTCGATTTTTAACAAAATTTTCCCAATTTTATTTTTAAATTTAAATTCTCAAGCCGGTGCTGGGGGGATGGACGGGTAAATTTGGGAAAAATTTTTTCCCAAAAACCGGGCCAAAAAGGAACAGGCTAAATAAAAACAAAAGCGCAAACTTTTTAAAAATTATTTTGGGTTTTTGGACTTTTTTGGGGATTCTTTTTTTTCCCCAAATTTCAACAAAATTTAAGAAAAAATTTTAACATAGGGAAGGGGTATTTTTTATTTTTTAAAGCCAGAAAATTTTTCCCAAGGAAAGAAAACCTTTTTTAAAATTTCGGGACAGTTTTTTTCATGTAATCATTTTTAACCCAGAAATGTAAAAAATTTTATACAAAATAAAATTTTTGGAAAAATTGTATTTATAGAATAACTAAGCTTTTTTTTTGCAAATATATTATCCAAGTTTTTTTGCCAAATACAATGTAGTTACAATTACATATAATATAAATTTATGTTCTTATTTTTGTAAGTTTCGATAAAAAAAATGATACAAACTTATATTATTTATCGAACAATATAAATAACAATGGTATGAGTGGTTTCCCTTTTTTATCCAAGCGAGAATAAAACACTAAAGCACTGGTACATTAACTGAAAACATATAGTAGGGCTAGGTTCACGCCTCGTATAATATAGGCTTTTGACAACGGTTTAACTGTCAGAATAATTCAGTTTTGTATGTAACAATATGTAATAACCCTATAATATTTATTATATAATTTTGTTGAAAAACCAAAATAAGATATTCCCTTGATTTTTATTTTACAAGCCATGTGTGTTCGCTGAAACATAGTTTGTTTTTTATATCAGAATCCTCTATAAGCATATTGTGTATATTTATAAGAACAGAATTATTAAATGTCTGAAGTACTTTAATTCAATAATCTTACACAATAATTTTACAGTCACTGTGTATTGCGATCAATTTCTATGGGATACTCCATAAAACACATAAATAAAACTCCCGTTTCTCGAACACTATTTTAATAACCTTTCGATGAAATTTACATTGTATATTTTCAATAATTTTTCAATCATAACCTCCAAACACTTCAGTCCAACATGGTCAAAACGAAAATTTTAAAGGCACTGTATGATTGAGTCGGTTATTTGATGATAGTAAGTGATGAATGGCAGACTTGAGTATCGACAAAGCATAGCTTTAACAATTTAAAATTTTTTTTTCCGAAACCTCCAATTCAACAATCCAAAACATTTTTCATTTGGGGAAATACTTTTTCATTTTTGGAAAAAGCCCAACCAAATACGGGGAGGCGGATATCGCCCGATTTAAAACCTGTCAGTTATTTGTCAGTCTTTACCACTTTGAAAAAACAGACGGAGAAAAATCACACTTTTTACTTGTCCCTATTGAAAGGGAAATTTATTGAACTTTAAACCCAACCCTAAGGAAAAAGGGCAACTTCCCCATTTAATTTAAACAAGAGGTTTTCTAACGGAACAAAAATTTTTTAAATTAAAAAATTTGAAGGAATTTTTGACAAACTTAAAAAGAGAAATTGCCGGCCCAAGGGGGTTTTGCGTTCATTAAAACGCCCCCCTTTTCCTTTTGATCTTTTTTAAAATTTTAAGCATATTTGCATATAATATTTGTATTTGACATCAAACTTGAGAATATGTAATAAACTGTTGAACGTAAATTTGAATCGTACATTTGTATAGAATATTGTATAGACTATTTTAATCGAGAATAAAAAGGCTGATCTTTCTTTAATTGACAGCATCTTAATCAAATAAAATAAATTATGACCAAGTCTAAAAATAGATTTACTATGACGATAATGCTAAATGATTTTTTAGATCTTATCTATGTTAAAATATATTGACGATATTTTGTTAAAATTAATTAGAATCTATTTAAAGAATGAAAAACATGTGACATTGTGGTATGTGTCGGAAATCTCGACTAAGCATGAACTTATGAGGTATTCTTCGGACGCGATATTTCGATTCTAACAGTAGCACATATCTAAAACGAAAACACTATAATATTTGAAGACAGACAGATATACATGTCTTCGAAACGCACTTAATATATGTCAATAACCAGATATACCATTGATATAAATTTGTGTTCTTTTTGTTTCAGACTTAGGGCAGTGTGATCATAAGAATAAAATCAATCTTTAATAAATCTTATCATTCTTATAATAAAGTTTCAAAATATGACTTTTTAACATTATAGGCAAGTCCAACAATTCAAACAGGTAAGTAAAGCACATATCTATAAAATGTGGTTCACATGATTTCTTTAGCACTTAGTCATTCACGAATTCAATCATCCATAATATATATTTTGCCTGGCACCATTGCTACTGTTATCTCAGAACATCACTTAATTTCTTAATTTTCGAATATTAACCCATTACATCATCATAAGCAAATTGTGGAACAATGGCTGTTCTCATTGAAAATTCTCCTTTTACAAGTTCTAACTGCTATAAAACTATAAAAAAGGGTTCAATACTGTTCAAACTTGGCACAAATGTTGATTTGATCATAGCCTTTGTAACTGCATACACAATACTATTAAATTTTCTGTAACCATGGCAACGAGGAGACATCTCAAAATTGCCGAAAATCACTATTTTGCGTTGATTTTTCCAGTGTTGCAACTTCTCAATGGA
The DNA here is from genome assembly GCF_026571515.1 of Ruditapes philippinarum. Taxonomy (NCBI): domain Eukaryota; kingdom Metazoa; phylum Mollusca; class Bivalvia; order Venerida; family Veneridae; genus Ruditapes; species Ruditapes philippinarum. The sequence continues at coordinate 12,008 of NW_026855685.1, read as the reverse complement.
TTGAGATAGATCTAGAGTCAATGGCTTTTCAGCGTTGGTTACACGTTACCTTAAGGTTGACCGTGGGCCATTTTCAGTCTCTCACAAGTCCAAAATTTTCTTGGAGATGAGGAGGTCTGCGACCCCCTTCAACCCCCTTAACAGAAGGGGGCACACCCCCCTGTGGCACCTCTTGATGAATCTATTTGATAGGGAATGGCGCCGAAAAAGTGATCACTTTTTAACACCATTTCTCAAACGAAAACAAGTATTTGACGTCTATATAGGGCATTTTATTCACTATTTGAAGACGTCTTTATGATGTAATGGATTAATAAACTTAGTTTATAAAATCTCTTTTCAAACGATAAATCTAATGTAACATCACACTTTCTGATCTTCGTAAATAAATTGAATTTTGAAATGATTTAAACACTCTTTTTGAATTTTACAATTTTCTAAACAGTAAAATATGTAGATGATTGTTCTAAAATTTCAGTTTTTGGAGAACAGTCTTTGACAGAGAACTCTGAAAGTCAATCAGCTTCATCAGCAACCGGAACAATATCTGTAAGTCATTTCCAATTAGTGCATGTCATTGTTTGTTTCTGATTGGCTTAGAAGCAGTTAAACATTTTTAAAATATCTGAAATGAAAACACTATAATATTTGAAGACAGACACATATACATATCTTCGAAACGCACTTAATACAATTTTGTCATTAACAAGGTATTAATTGATATAAATTTATGTTCGTTATTTTTGAGACTTAGGAAAGTGTTATTATAAGAAGAAAATCTATTTTTTTTAATTTAACCTTACCATTCTGATGATAAAGTTTAAAAATATGACTTTTTAATATTACAGGCAAATCCAACGATTCAAACGGGTAGAGTACATATCATTAACATGAGTTTCACATAATTTCTTTTGCACAGCAATCACACAACGTAGTCATTCACGATTCCAAAATATATTTTTTACCTGGCTCCAATGCTACTGTTATCCTAAAATATCACTTAATTTCTTAATTTTCAAATAAAAATAAAATTAGATTATAAAATCTCTTTTCGAACGATAAATCGAATGTAACATTAACGTTTTTTGATCTTCTTTAATAAATTGAATTGTGAAATGATCAGGACATTCTTTTTTTATATGTCTTATTTTTTGTAACAAGTAATATGTAGTTGAATTAAAATTTCAGATTTTGGACAACCGCCTGTGACAGAGAGCTCTGAAAGTCAATCAGCTTCATCAGCAACTGGAACAATATCTGTAAGACATTTCCAATTAGTGCATGTCATTGTTTGTTTCTGATTGTTTTTACGCAGTTAAACAGTTTTAAAACCTATGTCCATAGCTAGCTGTCGTTTTGCTGCCGATAAATTTGTTAAAAGCAATTAGAATTTATTTAAAGAATAAACATGTGACATTGTTTTATGTCTCGGATATCACAACTAGGCATGACTTTCAGATATTTTTGAACGCGATATTTTGATTAAAAAAACTAGCAAATATCTGAAATGAAAACACTATATTATTTGAAGACAGACACATATACATATCTTCAAAACGCACTTAATATAATTATGTCATTAACAAGGTATACCTTTGATATGAATTTGTCTATGTTTTAAGACTCAGATAATATGATTATAAGAATAAAATCTCTGTTTTTTAATAAAAACATTAGCATTGTGAAGATAAAGTTTAAAAATATGACTTTTTAATATTATAGGCAAATCCAACAACTCAAAAGGGTAAGTAGAGCACATATCTTTAAAATGAGTTTCACATAATTTCTTTTGCACAGCAATCACACAACGTAGTCATTCACGACTCCATAATATATATTTTACCTGACTCCAATGCTATGTTATCCAAGCACATCACTTGATTTCCTAATTTTCGAATATTTATAAACTTAGTTTATAAAATCTCATTTCAGACGATAAATCTAATTTAATATAAACCTCTCTAATCTTCGTTGATAAATGGATATTTGAAACGATCTGGAAACTCTTTTTGAAATTTCCTATTTTTTCAAAAGGTTAAAATATGTAGTTGAATTAAAATTTCAGATTTTGGACATCAGTCTTTGGCTGGGAGCTCTGAAAGTCAATCCGCATCATCAGTGAATGGACCTACATCTGTAAGACATTTCCAATAAGTGCATGTCATTGTCTGTTTCTAATTGGTTAAAAAGAAGTTTAACAGTTCTAAACCCTATGCCAACAGTTAGCTGCCGTTTAGCTTCCGATAAAATATTAAAACCGTTTAGAATCTTTTTAAAGAATAAAACATGTGACATTGTGGTATGCCTCGGAAATCACGACTAGGCATGAATTTCAGATATTTTTTGACGCAATGTTTCGATTTAAAACTAGCAGCACACATCTGAAATGAAAACACTATATTATTTGAAGACAGACACATATACATATCTTCGAAACGCACTTAATGTATGCCATTAACAAGGTGTACGATTGATATAAATTTATGTAAGTTTTTTTTTAGACTAAGGGCAGTGCGATTATAGGAATAGAATATTTTTGTTAATAAATCTGACCATTCTGATGGTAAAGTATCAACAATCTAAATTACAACATACAGGATCTTTAATACTGTAATTAGGGTTGTTACCACACTTTTGTTTTGTTTGTTTTGGGTTTTACGTCACATCGACACAGTAAAGGTCATATCGCGACGTTCCAGCTTTACTGGTGGAGGAAGACCTCAGGTGCCTTTCCGTGCATTATTTCAGGCACGAACGGGTACCTGAGTAGAACCACCGACGTTCCGTAAGCTAGCTGGATAGCTTCCTTACATGAAAGAATCCAAAGTCTCTGTCGGGATTCGAACCCACAGCGGCGAGGGGCAAGTGGTTTGAAGTAAACGACCTTAACCACTCGGCCACGGGCGCCCCACCACACTTTTGTGAAATTTTATATATGTATATAATTATGTTTCTAAAACAATTTTTAAACATTGAAGAATATGTTAAATATGTATTGCAAATATATGTCTACATTATTTGCAATCATTTAAATATATGCATTCATTTGTTATTGCAAAAATTGACGTAGACTTTATAGAAAATAAACTTCTAATTACAAGTACCTCCCTTTTATTTACATGAAATGAAAAATTCGGTCATATCTTTACAAATAATGCTTTTTGGATCTTACAATATTGATCTATCTTCATTTGAGCATTATATTAATGATATAGACCCTTTCATTTAAGCGATAAGCGTCGAGGAAGAGTTACTTCCCTTACCAAATATGACATAAAACGGGAATTATACTATACAGCAGACCGCGTATAATGTTAGCTTATTGAAAGTCTAATAAATACTGATCGTTCAGTTATGATTACAACATGAAAAAATTGACTTATGCATACATAAATTTTATATCAAGACAATAGAAAATACATAAAAAAAGATTTAGATTAATTCTTGCTGTGGTGTAAAACAGTGGAATTTCAAAGCGAAGTGAAATGTATTAGATTTTCTCTGCAAAAAGCTAGTTTTCTAACATTTTATGAACACCCATGCGACACTGAATTACCTAATATAAATTTAAATGATCATTTCCTGTGTGATTTCTATCATAAAGAAAATTTCGGCGTTTGTTTTTATGACAAACATGAAAATAAGATTGTCAATGTTTCTGAATGATTGTAGTAGTAGAATGCATTCTGTCAAGACTTATTGATTCCTTTTCATTTTGCAATATGAAAAATCGTTCAAAGAACGAACAAGTGAAGGATATAATTTCATAAACATTCCCGAAAGAACGAAAACGATGTTGCAATGACTTTTATAACGTAAGATTCGCAACAGACGAAAATCAGACAATTTTTTACAATACTAATCTATTCCTATCATTATGAAAAAAAGAGAACATTTTCCAGTAACTTATTTTGTACATTCAAAAGAATTGTTATTTTTATGCTTTAATTTTTTTTTGAAATTACATAGATTTATATTATTAATTTATTTTTGTTTCAGAAATGTAATATTTATTCAACCAGTATCTTGCAATTAATTATTACGCAGCCGTTTTTCGAAACTGCATTATACTAAGTTACATTTTTTAAACTCAAAATACCTTTAGGGTACTATGTACATGAAGTAAGTACGATTTAGCTGCCTGGTAAAACATGGTGTAATAATTTTCATTATTAATCAAACGAAAACGGTACCCAGCCATGATTAAGTATTGAAATAGGGTTATATATTTTAAATATTTGAATGAATTCGTTGACTTATTATGGTAAACATTTTTATTCATTTGGTCATTCTATTTATGTAACATTTTATTCAATAACACAAAATTAAGCCATCTAGTAAGAAGGATTCAGATCTTTATATCCCTTTATTAATGAACTTAATCGTATCAGCAATGTCCACCGTATCCCCAAATGACGTCATGAATCCGGTTGTAAATGAAAGGGTCTATAAAACCATAAAAAATGAGTGACAGGACCTTTAGATTATAAAATCTCTCTTCAGACGGTAAATCTAATTTAATATTAACCTTTCTGACCTTCATAAATATATTGAAGTTTATGATGATCCAGCCACTCTGTTTGAATTTTCCTATTTAAAAAAGTGAAATATGTTGTTGAAATATTTTAAATATTTTAGATGTTGGACAGCAACCTTTTGCAGAGAGATCAGCTTCAACAGCGGATAGAACCATATCTGTAAGACATTTTAATATCTGCATGCCATTCTTTTTTCTGATTGGTTTAGAAGCAGTTTTACGGTTTTAAAACCTATGTCAACAGCTAGCTGCTGTTTAGCCGATACATTGTACAAACATTGAGAATCTATCTAAAAATAAAGAGTGTGATTATATGAATGTTATCTATCTTTAAATCAATCTTCTGATGATAAAGTTTCAGAGTGTGACTTCTTGATATTTTAGGAACATCCAACAATTCCAATCGGGTAAGTAGAGCGTATATATTTAAAATGTGTTTTAGACATATTTTCTTTTGCACAGCAATTATGCTTCGTAGTCATTTATAATTCCATAATATATATTTTACCTGGCACCAATGCTACTGTTATCCTAAAACATCACTTTCTTTCTTTATTTTCGAATAATAAATAAACTAAGTTTATAAAATCTCATTTATAGACGATAAAGCTAATTTATTATTAACCTTTCTGACCTTCGTAAATAAATTGACGTTTGAAATGATACAGACACTCTTTTTGAATTTTCCTATTTTTAAAAAAAGTAAAATATGTAGTTGAATTATTTTAAAATTTCAGATGTTGGACAGCAGCCTTTCGCAGAGAGCCCTGGCAGTCAATCAACTTTATCAGCAAATGAAACAAAATCTGTAAGACATTTCGAATTAGTGCATGTCAATGTCTGTTTCTGATTGGTTTAGAAGTTTAACAGTTTTAAAATCTTTGTCGACATCTAGCTGTTGGACATCAATAAATAAGTGAACTCGGTACCGTTCAGATCTGTGTAACGTCATAGCATTCGTTTATTTTGTCTTTTTAGTATCAAGTTGAGTAAAATAATTCACATGATTATTTACATTGCTCGTATAGACGAATACTGACATAAAATACAGAAACAAAGAAATTTTATTTTACAGGATGGACCGACGACAGAACCAGGTATGTACGTTTGTTCTTGTATATGTACTTGAAAAATGGAAAACATAAGTGTGTAACATAATTGAATGTTTTAAAGAAACATGCCTCTTGATAATGTATTTGGCAAAAAATGACTGAGAAGTGAACAGAGAAAGTAATTTTTACTTAGCAAACGGAACTTACAATTCACGTTAATTACCAAAATTAGGTCAAAATGTGCAAAGTAGTCATCACTGCGTAAGTGATACAGTAATAAGATGGTGATAAATACTACAAAATCTGACATTAACCACCTATTATATATCAATTATTTCTTGAATATTGAATCATTTCTCCTAAAATTTGACATGTGACTGATCAGGAGGCAGGCAGCTTTAATAATGTCTTCACTTCTAGATAGTAAGATGCTCTAAGTGAAAAATTGTTCATGCTGAAGACTAAAAGTACTTAAACCGGTGTTAAGAGGCGTGGTTAATGTACATACTAATTACATACTGTTGCAGTATTTAGAGATTTTCATTATGTACATGTATATATATCTTTTTTTGATTTGCTACTTAATGAAGTTTATTTTTTTATTCCATGTAGGCAGCTGATGCCGCTCATGTATAAAAAAACATGTTTAATAATATGCCATGCATGTATGCAGCTAGTGATTGCTAGTAGATCATAAAATATATCTAGTGTTATAATTTCAGACTCATTCAGTTACAAATTGGCATTCGTCTTTCGATTGTGCGTGTACCCACCAATGAAATTACAAAATGGCAAATTGAAATTAAGCACTTTTCATATAATATGGTTTATTTTCCATACAGCTAAACTGGTTTTGCTTACATCGCTAGTAAGTTCATTTTTGTTTCTTATACTTCTGGCCCCGAAGTTATTTAACAAATTACATACATTACTGCAATAAAGATAAGATCGTGTCCAGTATTTATAGTGGCTTGTTACGCTTTGCGCGTTACGTTATCGTTAGCGACAACACAACCTATGTAATTATTGCCTTTTCGTCTTGTCTTTAAAGAAATGCGATGGTTGCGATATTACCCTTCCAGATGTTTCCGCCTTTTTGATTGGATATTGATCACCCGAAAGAAATTGATATTACCGAGCTAGACGGGTAATATACACACTAAATTCGATCTTACGCGGTGTAAACTCCGATTTACAAGCCCTTTTTAACTGTCAAATGATAAATATTTACCAAAGTAGAGTATGATACATATTGTCATCAGTATTGAAAACAAATATGACCTCGTGAAAGCTTGATATTAATTACAAAATAGTGCGTTCAACAGACTACTACTTTTCTCTTGTTTACATTCGTTAGGTACGAAAAAATACATCTAACGGCTCGGGTGATATAAACTCTTGACAGGTAATATATCCGCATATATCATACAAAAACCAAAATAACATACTTGTATATATACAAATAGCCAATCCATCAGCCACGCGCCGATGTGACATCGCGACAACACGCCGCACGACAACGCGTCATTAGTAGCAGGACGACAAGAAGAAAGTCTGATAACGCGTTTGGCGCTTTGTCGTGCGGACGCTTGCGACAAAAGTGTACCAAATCAGCCACTATAGGTATTTATACCTGCGAATTATTTAATCTTTTTACAAGGTTAGATTGATGTTTAATCGTTCGAGATATGTGCCTTGAAAAGAATTAATTTACATAATACCGTCTACGAACGACGCGGATCCATGTTTGTTGCTAACTCGAGAATATAAGTGCAGTATTTAAGCCAATTTTTATTTACCTCAAACTCAGACAGAACTCTTATTCGAAACTTTTATTAACGTCAACTTACCTGATTTTGATCTCAAAGTTAAGGAAGGTGTGATCTTTGAGACTGATCTCAAATGTCTCTAAGCTCGGGGCCAGGTGAAATGAAATACACGTGTTATTTTCTATCATCTGTTAATTATCTACATTTCTTTCTTTACACAAAATAATACTCGTGCATTTTTATTTGCTTATACTGTAAGTATGTCAGATTGGTAGCTGTTGCACATGAAAGAATACAAAGTCCCTGGCAGGATTTGAACCCACAGCGATGAGAGGCAATGTATCTCAAAGATATAATAATGTAACGATTTGATTGGAAAACTACGATTTATGTTATTTATAGACTCCCTATTATTAATCAATATCTAAAAATGTTCCAGGCTTGTATTTCTTTGATATATCTTAAGTTATTAAGTTGTTTTTATTTAGTTTTTATTTTAAATAGACATTCAAAATTGGTCACTGTCGAGAAATACTCGCCTTCACTGTCACAGACGGATACATAACTCTTCAGCATACATTGCTTAAAGACTGGATTGCAAGTAAACAATTACATGTCATCTATTTTCAAGAAAATTTTTAAGCTTGTAATATTTAATGATATTTGCTCAAACAACCTGTTTCTGTTATTCTTTAAATGTCATAATTGATAAAGCGGTTTTTGTTAAACGTCAGATATTTATTGCTAAATCAATATAAACTATTTGAGTTATGTATTCTGTTTGCCAGGTTTCGAAACTTTGCCATATCCTCCAGCACACGGACAATTTGCTTCATATACCATTGACGATCTTAAGAGTAGAATAGATTATACTGTTTCACAGGAAAGTTGTTTTTAATTATAATAGGCACAATTTACCTCAGAAATTATTTTGTGTCTTCATTAGAATGGGTTAACATTCGTCTTATACTTTTTTGCATATTTTATGCTCATCTTTTGGAGAAAGTAGAGCTGAATGTAAAATTATTTATCATAAAAATATATCAAAATTGTAAACAAAATAATATTTCGACTTCCTTTCAAAATACAAAACCACTATAACTGTACTAATTGTAAAAAAACCGCAAAAGAAGCAAAGGATGAATAAGCTTTATGATAAGTGAGAAACTTTTGGAAATTGTATTGAACTTTAAAAAATTGGGGCCTTAATGGGCATTCGAAACAATATCCTTTTTCAAATATAAGTCATCAATTTTTCTAAGTTATATTTATTTTTGTATACTAGCATATTGGGGTAGGACAATTATTAATGGGAATTCAAATTCATCTAGTCGTTTTGAATTCAGCTATAAAATGGATTTTTTGCAATGTTAGACTACCATGTAGGTTCACAAAATCCTCGCAGAAATACAATGTATTTCTGTCAATTATAGCACTTCTACATGTTTTTATGTAATAAAAGTTTGTTAAACATGAATCATAATTGATTTTTGTTTTTGTACGAGAATTTATTTGGAATGCTATATATAACAAATTTATTTTAAACGAATTTAGGATTTTTATTTTACAGATTTACAATATTGAAGCCGAGGCAAATGGTCATTTTATAAAAATACCAGATGATCAAGTAACTATTAGAATTGGTTACTACGATTTGATAAAAAATCAAAATGGAACTGTCTCAAAAGTTAACGTTAGAGGTAGGCAAACATATTTTATCTAGATCTACCAAAATATTTGCTTAAGTACACTATTGTTGAATCATTTAAATCATGGCATCAAGAGTGGAGACAATTTTTAACATTTTATTTCTAATTTTGACTCGGCAATATTCACAATGCAGAATATTGTATTTATTCAGCTATGGCTATGTTTATGCTGTCTCGGCTCATCGTGTATGCGTCAAACAGCGAACTTTCCAAGTTCATTTTAGAACATAAAAAATGCTGGGGCTAAGACATGCATACACTACAATATTTCGAACCCATTTAGTCGCCTCTTACGATAACGCATGGATAAAGAGTGGCTGCAGTTCTGAAGCCTCAACCCTTTAAGGCACCCCCAGCCACAAGGGGGACAAAACTGTAAACTACACATTGTTTATAAATATATATGAATATAACAAATGATATCAAATTCAAGTCCAAACATTAATGTATATGTAAACACGATTTTATCAAACAACAATTTAAATCTATTACTCATTTTTCTAGGAGTCAATGTCATGGCAGCTACATGCGTTTAAATTAACTCGGCTGACATCTTTTGTACAGGTTTATATAGCAAACCATACATGAGTAAAAAGAAGAAGAAGAAAATCTATGATGATAGTAAAAATTGCGGTGATGTGGGTGATAATATTTAACGCTGAAATACTTATTTCGTTTTTATAGATTTAGATCTTGCTTAAATGAAAGATGTATATATGCATTGTTTTCCAGGATGGTACAATTTTGAGCCAAGCTTTGGATTAACTAAGTTTACAAACACAGAGAACATTACTGAATACGAATACGATCTTACCAAAGATTTGGACAGAATGAATCTCTCAACTGTTCTTCATAGGTTCACTTAATTTTTATCTTATTCTCTTTTCTGATTTTTTCAAATATACCTAATGGAAACAAATCATTGTATCCTAGAGACTATTAATGAATTTCAGCTAGTAACTAAATGCACTTTAGCGTTCTTGGTCACCAGAAATCCAATGACATTGTTCGGAATTTTATTACATTCTTAAAAAAGCTATGTCAGTAATGCATTTCTCGATTGTCAATAGTAAATGCCTTTGAATGGCTGAGCAATAGACATTTCCCATTCTTTACACCAGTCAATAAAATTGCTCTAAATTCGAAAGAAGCACTTAAACAGGCTATAAAAATTTAATCGTTCTTTTTTGATAAGAAAGAGTCAATCAACAGTTTGTTCCTTCGAATGGCTGAGGATAGTAATTGTCCGTTCTTTACACCATTTCATGTAAAAATACTGGTAATTTTCAAGAAGAAGGTTCGAGAATTATTCAACCAAGCTTAACCTTCCCCTCAGTTCAACCTGAATAAACAAATTTTTCATACACGATTTTACGATCATCAATGACAATCTTTTTATTGTCTAGGATGCTAAAGCTTGATGTCAACTTTGCACTACATTCAATAAGAGTTGATTGGGACAGCCAAAATACTAGATGCCTCCGTATTAATGGAACCGTAAGTTTTTTTTGAATGCATCTTAATCTGTCCTGATTGATTCTCAATTTTAAATCACAAGCCGCTCACCTCTGTGGATGAGAGGGACTTTGGTTTCGTTCACACGCGGAAGCTTTCCATTAACGTAACGGCTAGCAAAACAAACAAACAAAACAGAGAGAAAAAGGAAACCCCAAAACAACAACAACGATTCAACTTTGCTACTCCTAACAATCAATCTGATTTTATTGTATTATTTCCATTCATACCTTGTTAATGGTTGATTGTTAATTGTTGCAAATTGGCAATCCTAAAAAACGGTATCCCAATCGTCAGATTTCACCTTTGATTTCAATGTATTGTGCCTAATTGGATCAGAATAATACGACATAAAAGATCAACTTTCAGGAGTGTTTGATTACTTAAATAATCATATGACTCGAAGTAACAAAAAAAAATTCAAGCAAAATGAAAACTGTTCGACACAATATATTTAAAATTTGCATGTTTTAATAAATTAAATATGATTACAGAAATAAATTCAGCGAACAATATTGTGGGTCTTAATTTTTATAATCTTTTGTTAATGATACCTTGCATATGTTTCCGTTTCAAGTGCCTCAGTGGAGTTATGTTAGAAATTCAAATTAAATCCTTATCGCATAAATGTTTAGACTTTAGTTTAGTTCTTTAAAAGAATTTTCTATATCTTTACTCATTATGAAAAAAGACACTTACAATTCACTGGAATTAAAAAAGGGCAGAACATCGCTTTTAGTAGCCAAATGATAAAAAATACTAGTAATGATATTTTTATATAAAAAAAACCTTTAAAAGAGATTTTTTTATCAAGTTTTCATTGAAGTTCAATATAACTTTAATTTAAGGTTTCGTTTGACAATGTCAACAATAACGGACAGGTAGTCATCAAATTAACGACTCTCACGTTTCCTATAAATTGTGACTTTTCTACCAATGGTAAGTTTATTGTGGAATTTCTTTTCATATATTTTGATCAGTTAAAACTGAATGTTGTGTGTATGACCATTTAAAGTTTGACGGAGAAATTATTTACTTAATAAATCAAAGACTTTTATTGACTGAAATTCAAAATAAACGTTTTCAATGGTGACTATTAAACATTAATATGATCTGAATTTTCCCGATCATTGTGAAGGAATTATGCATAAAGATGAGAAATGATTTGCAATAGCAATCATAATACGCAAATCAAATCACTTTCAGAGCATTAGCAGCATAATTGATCCAACAAAAAGCAAATACAATAATGCAATGAGGACCATACTACTCTGATCAACTATATATATATTTACAGATCATAAACAGTGTGAACAAGAGGTCGAGGAATATGAATGCAGTATAGTGGGAGGTTTTGCAATTTTGACCGTTCTTGGAGATACCGTACTGTTCTTAGCCGGGATCATCATAGTCAGTGATTTTTGTC
>NW_026855684.1:0-15284 GCF_026571515.1 Ruditapes philippinarum | reverse complement strand
TTTCTTCTTACTTTTGTTGTTTACTTACTACATATTTTCATTGTAACAATATGATGTATGATGGAAAATGTTAAATAAAGTAACGAATTGTCACAAAAATAAAACAAATGTTTGAGTTATATTATTACTCTCCATTTTGTCGTTGATCATATCCTCTTCAATAAAACAGGGGTAAACCATATATCATGCAACATTTTCATCTCAATAAATAACAATCAAAGGCAAAGATCATACTAACGTATGAGGAATGAAATGAAAAATGTATCATGTATATTCATTTAATTGAACAGTATTAGTCCATATGCCCGCACTATACCAATTACGGAGAATTAACTGCATTAATGACAGTATTACTTATCCTTTTAAAAGTATAAGAAATACATTCTTCTATGTATACGTATATGTGTTCATCAAATAATTCCGAACAACGATTTCCAACATTATCCTTCGAAAAAAGATAAAGGGATATCATCTGCAAACGGACAGGTACAATGCGTTTGAGGTTTAAAAGATAGGGGAATTATTCCCCTAAGTCTGGCAACACTCTATCGCTCTTTTTGCATGTAAATTTGTTGCTGAAAAAGTGTCTTTAGGTAGACCCCCGGAAAAAGGACATCTGGAATTTCCTTTTTTATTCTGGAACGCATTATATATATATATATATATATATATATATATATATATATATATATATATATATATAAAAAAGAAGTTCGATTCCTTGTGTGGATCTCATGTATAAAAAAAGTATGTTTTGGGAAATGCACAGTACAAAGTTCTTTAATTTTTTATACGTTTATTTCTGTTATATAAACGTATAAAAAATTAAAGAACTTTGTACTGTGCATTTCCAAAACATACTTTATATATATATATATATATATATATATATATATATATATATATATATATATATATATATATATTGTACTTTTTATTATATTTTTTATATATATTGTACTTAAACAGATTTCAATTTTAAGTGCAAGTTTGTCGGTAACGTACATTTCTAGATAATTTGTCGAAAGTATGAAGACATTAACAAAATCATATCCTGAAACCAAACTAACACTAAATGTTTTAGACAATTTACAACTATACTTGAAATGATTGATTTGCTTTTCAAAATAGTGCGATATTCTGCATACAAAGTACACTTTATATGAAACATTGTTTACGTTATATGAAACATTTTTACTATTCCTGAAACATTGTTTCCGTTATATTAAGCATTTTTTCTATATATGAAAATTGTTTACGTTATATGAAACATTTTTTACTTTATATGAAACATTGTTAACACATGTAAACTGAGAACATCAGCAAGAATGTTTCAACTTCTTAACATTGGCTAACCATAGACTGTATACCGTTTCAATGCGATCCCAGTCAGCCTGGTCAATTTTCAACATCCTGCCGCTTTTGCCAGACGGAACAGGGGGGTCAATTTTGCAAAGGACATCGCGTGTTTGAACCCAGATTATATCTTCGTCTGTTGGCCACTGAAACATCCTTCGACATTTTTTCATGAATGTTACTTCAACGTCATCGTCATCATTGTCAACTGTCAGAACTTTACCTATGTACCATACATTACGGTAAATAGCGGCTATAAAGCTACCTTCTACGTATTTTGTGATGGTTTGTGCGGCGCTTTGGTTCGCAAAGATCATACTTCCGGTTGTTTTCGCAACCTCGTTTTCATTATTTGACGTTGATGGAAGAATCTGTTCTTTAGACCAGGAATCGCATATCCCTCCCTCAATGCAAAGTTTACAGTAACAACTTACATTCCGGGTAGCAATGGTGGAATTACCTAAACCTACAACTGCGTGTAGCTTAAATGTACCTTTTATAGGCTTTAGTACAGTTGTTTTAAGCTCTTCAGCTTTCTTTTGACATTCTTGACTTGAAACATAAATTAATTCAACAGACTTTAACGATGACTTTTCGGCCAATTTGAAGAACTCTTCTGCATCTTGTATAGTAACCTTTCCGCTGTTTACTGCTTTATCGGCTAATCGCTTTGTAAGGCCCCCGAGACCATCACATGGCCCTTTACCATGTCCGCTTTCAAAAAAATTCCAGCGAGCCTTAACCCCAAATTTCTCTTGATGATTGGCAACAATGTTAAACATAGTTTTATTCCGGTATTGGCTTGTAGGTCCATCCGTCCAGTAATGCAATATCTGTACATTCTGATCTATTTCTCTTAATTTCGGAATCAATTTCGTCAAGATTGTTATCACTGTTGATGATGAATGTGACTGTTTATCTGATATAAATACAAAACTTTTGTGCTGAAGCTGCTTTTCACGTTTAAAGTAGACCACTACGGGATGCAAAGTAACTCCCGTTTTATTCCAGTAAGCACTCTGGATTTCATCGATACTTTTACAACTGTAATTTTCAGCAAAATTCATGTGAAGCATCATGACATGTTCGGATAAATTCTCTTTCAAAGTTCTCATCTGTTCGTACTGTTTGTGAACACGAAATACGTGGTCTTTGAACTCTGCTGTGTCACTCTCTAATTTTGAGATAAATTTTTCTTTCTCTATAGTAACTTCGACTATTCTCATTACACTTTTTGTTTTGCCATTTTCATCTACTTTAACGCGCTGCCACTGACCTACTTTTATGTTACTTGGAACCTTTTCAGAAATTTCTTGCATTGCGATTTCACTCTTTATGTATGTTTCGGGATTCTGTGAAATATCAAGTCCCTCCCGCCTGAGGGCCTTTATCATTAACGCCATGTTTTGATGCCTCGTACATAGACAACAAGATCTGCTTATAAAAGAAGTTGTCTGAATATGCTTCGGTCGTATTCTGCAAAATGTTGCTAGAGACAATTGATCGTCAGGATTTTCAGACTTATATTTCTGATATAAATTGTTCAAATAGTCTGTTTATACTCGGCTTTGACGTTTTTCACTACCAGTTTTAATTACATCCGCTTTTCCAGGTTGTGCCCTACTGTTGTCGTCTCTTTCAAAGAAGGATATCACTTTTGGAGCATATCTTACTTGCTGTCTTTTGCGCGTGAATCTTTGGCATAGTTTATTTTTACTGCTCGTGAGTAAGTGTCTGCTTTTACCCGTTTGCTTATTTAACCACTCGATACCTCTGTATTTCTTTATTATGCTACCGGATATGACCGAAGCTAATGATCTATTTGTTTTGCTTCATGCTTTTGATGTTGATGTTTGCAATTCATTTAATAGCTTTTCCATACACAAGCTCTTTACGGACCATTTTGGCATGCTTTGGTGTTAACTTAACTTTTTTCAATAAAAATTTTGTTTGACTTCTCGGTGTTCCCGGAACTGAGCAACATGTTTCACTAACTTCTGAGCTGCCTGTTTTATTATTTCCACGAGCCTTTACCTGTTTTCTTAATCTGTTTACATTCCGTGTAGCTAATTTGTACTTTTTCTCTAAATTGGCATTTTTCATTTTCAGTGTTTGTATTTCTCTATAAGCTTTTGAGAGTGCCTTTGCATTTCGTTGCCTTGGTCAATTTGAGCGCTTGTTCCGGTTAAAATTCATTCTGACAACCAACCCGCTGTTACTTTCATTTGCGCTAATGCTGTCATATCCACTGGTATTGCCTTCATCATTAAAACTTTCATCATTAACTTGACGCTCTGTCGCTTTCTTTTTCAATCGTCTGCATTTCTGTACCCTTAACCTTGATTTCTCATTTCTTTCGTCTTTCTCTTTGTTTGTCAAGTATTTTGCATTTATGTAGTAAGTCATTCTTCGACGTCGCTCTTTCCGAAGATAACTTTCACCTTCTTTCTGCTTTTTTCTCTCCCTGTAGGGTTTCTGAATTTCAGCTCTTGATTTCGGCATCTGAAATGTACGTTACTAAAATTGAAACGTACGTTACTTGTTCTTAACAATACTGTAAGTGAATAATCAACGTTTTGGAAAATGTTGTAGTTTAAACACAATGCGCATTTTAGTATGCAAATGCTACAAAAAGATTAAAAGTTATCAATATTATTACAACTTTGCCAATTATGCAACAACTTACCATACTTACCAAATCAATAGTAGATGAGAAAAAAATAAGTTAATAAAATTCTTATTTAACTAATGAAAAAACATTAATCTTGAATTCATTTTCACCGCTAATCAACCTTTATTTATTTCTTATTACGTAACAATATATTCATACAATACTTTTAAAAAAAATCAGGATTTATTCTTCATTGAAATTACCAAAAGTAACGTACATTTCATGGTACTTTTAAGAAGAAATAAACTGTCCACTACTTCTGTTGGTTTACATCGCGAAAATACATGCTATTGCATATCATAATCCAGCAAAATGTTTTCAGTAATTATACATTGATATACATAAAATGTTTTTTCTAATATATGTTGTGATACCCATATATCAAACATAAATTTACCTTGAGTTTTATCCAAAGCGACACAATCCAATATTTGTTTTAGATTTTGATGTACTCAAATCATCCCGCCATATAAACTTTCTCACCGGAAGTTGTTTATTTCAAGAGTAGTGAATAGTTTTTACATTGCAGTAACGTACGTTTCGGTAACGTACATTTCTGACCACATTTAAACGCAGATCTGAACACAGTATTGAGCAATAATTATATTTTCTCAAATTATAATTCCTTATTATAGGAAGCTTTAATTATTTAGCACAACTCTACCTGTTTACATTTTCATCATTTCTTGTAGCAGCAGTAACGTACGTTTCACAGTAAAAATTACGTTTTCGTCTTTTCCGTAAATCATCCACCAAAAGCTGCATCTTTATATACCACTTAAAAACTACATTATTCCTGCCAATAAGACCTAATATCTGCTAGAAAACGTAAAATTAAAAAAGATTTTAATCTTTTCAAAATATTTTATATTCTGCTTTAGAACACAGACTCTAGAAGTCATGAATCAGTGGAAAGGAAGTAACAGCTATTTTTTTAATGTTTTTATCTTAGTTTTCATTATGGCCCACTGTTAAATTCACGCTGAGACATTATAAGATATGAAAAAACACAGAGAAAATACTTTATTAAAGGCAAGTTAAAACTGGAAAATATTAAAATTAATTTTTCTTACAGAGACAGTCACGTACGTTTCATTTTTCACAATTGTGCGATAAATATTTTTATAAATTATGGCCTTTAACCACTTTTTTGTTTTGTTTTAACCATAGCGGAACATGATTGAGGAAACAGATGCTTTGAATAAAAAATATTTCACATAATAAGACAAATATACTCCGCGGAAAGCATTTTTATCTATTTTGTAAATGGTATTGAGAATGCGTGTTTTGTCTTTTTTGGACAAAATCACGAGTCAAACATTTGTACAAGAATGCATTCTTAAAATGGTATGTGCAGATACTAATGTGATTCTCGTAATAAAGTATATTTTACTCACGACGATATGTATGCCACTGAACTAACATAACTAACATGTTCTCTTCATGTAGACCGACTACTGTGATAATTATATTTAAAAAAAATATTATTTCAATGTCAAGTGAAAGGCATGTAACATGGAACGTATTTCTCTTTAAAAATCGTAATTCACTTTACAATGTATATATTAAACCGCACATATCACAGAAGGAGACTAGAGGAATCATGTAAAACATTTATTTGATACGAACCTGTGCGTCCTGAAACGAGAGATTATCGTGAGGAAACAGATAGCACGAACCTCTGAACGCTGTCCAATTGTCCGGACATAATGTATCCGCAGTTATACCTATACACATTTAATAGGAAAACTGTATGATGGGTACATTTCTTTACAAAGCAAATAATTTGAAAGCTTATTTATCCTCGGCTTCGCCTAGGACAATTGATTGTTTATCCTAGTAAATTTAGTCTTCTTACGTCTGTAAGAAGACACTTTTGAAAATAAACTCGTACTGTATCCATTACATAAAGGTGTATAAAATAATCATCATTTAATCCTCATTCTACACTGAACAATGTACATGTCTGCAAGTACAATAAAAGCTTCAATTGATACTAATGTTAGACATCAGTCCAGACATATTAGTGAGAGGGAACATTGAATTTTCATGATTATGTTTTTTATTTGACTGATTAAGGCCATCACAATTTTATCTTGTGTTCTTTGGATCATCTATACCATATATGATGTAGAAGGTTTGGTGAGGTAATGCAAAGAAATGCACCTTCATTACCTATATTTTGCATTCCAGTACCATTACAAGTAATGCAAATTGGCATGATGTATCAATATATTGCATTACTCTCAAGGAAAGTAATGCATTCCTACTACATTACCATTAGCAGTATCATTACCTAGATATAAGTATTTACAGTAAAGGTAAAATAAAACACAATATAAATAAAATATACACAGTAAAGGTAAAATAATACACAACATAAATAAAAGTATGTACAGTAAAGGTAAACTAATACACACTAAAGATATAAGTATGTACAGTAAACATGGTAAAGGTAAAATAATACACAATATAGATATGAATATACACAGTAAAGGTAAAATAATACACAATATCGATATAAGTATACACAGTAAAGGTAAAATAATACACAATATAGATACAAGTATACACAGTAAAGGTAAAATAATACACACTATAGATACATGTATACACAGTAAAGGTAAAATAATACACAATATAGATAAAAGTATGCACAGTAAAGGTAAAATAATACACAATATCGATATAGATATACACAGTAAAGGTAAAATTATACACAATATCGATATAGATATACACAGTAAAGGTAAAATAATACACAATATAGATAAAAGTATGCACAGTAAAGGTAAAATAATACACAATATCGATATAGATATACACAGTAAAGGTAAAATAATACACAATATAGATATAAGTATACACAGTAAAGGTAAAATAATACACAATATAGATATATGTATACACAGTAAAGGTAAAATAATACATAATATAGATATAAATATACACAGTAAAGGTAAAATAATACACAATATAGATATAAGTATTCAGAGTAAAGGTAAGATAATACACAATATAGATGTAAGTATACATAGTAAGGGTAAGATAATACACAATATAGATATAAATATACACAGTAAAGGTTAACTAATACACAATATAGATATAAGTATACACAGTGAAGGTAAACTAATACACAATATAGAAATAAGTATACACAGTAAAGGCAAAATAATACACAATATAGATATAAGTATACACATTAAAAGTAAAATAATACACAATATAGATATAAATATATATAGTAAAGGTAAAATAATACACAATATAGATATAAGTATACACAGTAAAGGTAAACTAATACACAATATAGATATAAGTATACACAGTGAAGGTTAAATTATACACAATATAGAAATAAGTATGCACAGTAAAGATGAAATAATACACACTATAGATACATGTATATAACATCAATCTTACCTGCAATACACAGTAAAGATAACAGTATCGATAGCATTTGGAAAGCGTCTTTGTTTGACTCCATTCTAAAATATTTTATAATTACTATGATTTTATTACCAGATTTTCACACATAAAGATACCAAATATAAATAAATTGGTTCAATTTTCTACGCGGTCAAAGGACTCGATAAGAACGAGATAAACTCTTTAAAAGTAATTTGATTAGAAAGATAAGCGTGTTCTAATTATGGTAGCAATAAAACTCTGTTACTTATATGATTTAAAAAATAGCCTATGTACTTTAAGAAGTTAAATAATCGGAAGGCATTGATAATTAAACATAAGTGACAGTGAACGTTTATAACATTTAAGGCAACTTTGAAAAGAACTTGCCCACATGTTATAATTTTTTGTTTTTATCATAAACAAGTTCTAACTATATATTATTTAAAAGGAATAACCTAGCTTCAAATTGTCCATATTATTGTCAAAGCATGGGGATAGCGCGAGTTTTGTCCCTTGCGAAGTAAAATGTATTTCCAAGTTGACAATATTCCATTTCAATTTGTGTTTTTTTCCCGCTTGGATCTTAGTAAAGAAGTTGACAGATAATTGCCGAAAAAAAGACGACAACACTTGATTTAGAAAACGAATGGTATACCACTACATTTTACACAGTGTTAAAACACATTCCTTTAAAATGTTTTAACATTGAAAGTTGTGACTATTTCAGGTGGCGTCCTAATTAATGTAATTATTAACGTATTATTTACCAATATTCTCATTATAATTCGATACCTGTTAATACTTGTGTTATTAAGTGGCTTTAGATTCATTCTATGCTAAGTTAATGTTTTCTGATTGCCTAAAGTACTGTGTAACTTAAAAATATATGTTTTTATAATGTATTGATATTGACCATTTGACTATACTATATGCATATCTGTTATACGTACTGTGTACGCATGGGCATTTTGCCCGGATGTATTTTGAAATAACATCCTGAAACTCAATTCTAATGAGCAGATTTGCACCTTGCTATAAGAATTCCGCCACAACCTAATTGTTGATAAAAGAGAACATGTCAATGTTTGTGGTGAAATCTATTATTATAAAAAAAAGCCTCGAGAAGAGTTCTATCAATTGTTGTTTGTCACCATTATTTCAGTTATAGCAAAGCATTCCTTTGTACAATTGTTCCTTCAACATACTCTTTACAACAATAATATTCGCTTTTTCTTATCAAGATATTCCTACTTACGCTTCTGAGATTCGATTCTTGGGTTAAAGGACTGACGTCTTGTCACACGACACAATATTGCTGATGAGGAGAAATAGCTCTCAAAGAAAGAAAGAAAGAAAGAAAGAAAGAATGACAAAAAAAGAGAGAAAAAAGAAAGAAAAAAGAAAGAAAGAATGAAAGAAAGAAAGGAAAGAAAGAAAGAAAAACACCTACAGATCTGTTTTATTTGGGAACTGTTTTATCATTGTGACAGTGTGTGAATTACTCATATTGTTTTCTTGACGACATTGTTTTACTTTTCTATTTCAGATAAGAAAATCATGTCTCATACTTATTTTTCTAGAGGATGCTATTATTAATTATCTAAAATTTTTATATTCTTGCAAACCTCTGTGTATTACTTATGACAGTTGCAAGAACTAAAGTTATCTTAAATAAAGACGACAAGTCTACGGGAAACAACTCTAAATGCAAACTTCAGAGTTTTATACGATATTGTAATCTCCCATTATAAAATGTTGCCCTACTACGATATATTATGTTCTTCTAGTGATTTTTCTTCTGCTTTTGTTTGTCTCGAGCGTAGACAATGTCGTTTCGGAAACTTTTGCAATGTAAAGTACGTTATATGATCGCAGGATTTTAATATTCTCTGCATAGAGATTCATTTTATACAAATTAAAATAAATTTTCCGAGTAAATGACGTCACGAAAATCGTCTATGCAGCATCGTCTATTTAGCGTTACAGGGAGATAACATTATGCTGATATGGTAACCTGAGAAACAGCTGATTGCCTCCCTTGCTGTTTATATAAATTATTTTCATCAAACAATAGCATGAACTAATAACATTTTGTCGTTTGGTGCTTCCGATATGTAAAAGAACATGTGACATTGGAATGTATACAATTTGTTTACATTCTATTCTGTGAGAGAAATATTTAAGTTGCGTAATCAGAACCATAAAGAAAAGAACATAATTGACCAACAAAATGCAATATGTACAAAATTAAATCTACTTTTCTTTACAGAACCTTTGACAAAGTGTACATACGCCATATTATAGTTACCCGTACAAGATACACGGCACGTGATACTACGCTTAGTAATCACCGTATGCTAATCAAACAAATATGATTGAAGTGGCGGATTGGCCGAGTGGTCAACGCGTCGAACTAGTAATTTAATGATCGCCAGCCGCATGGGGTTCGAACCCCGTCAGGGGCTAGGAGCAAAAAACTTTACACTCATTTTTAAGTGCTGGTTGGTTCCAGGAAAGGATTCGAAAGAGTGTCATTAAGCTTATAGCTTCCAACACAATCGAACTACAAATAAATTCTGTATAAACCAAACAGATACGTTTTAATATTAATCTTATCTAATACAGAAATAATGATGGGTGTGGTATTTTGTTGTGACATTTGAAAACTGAGTAAGATCAATTCGTTTTGTTATTGTCCAACAACATTGACCTGGTACTCTTGCATTTGACCCCGTAGTCGGTATATTTCGTAAACGTTACGATGTACTTGTAAATCTATATGAATGTAAATATCAAATTGTTAAATGTTCTAAGTTAAAACTACCTCTAAGCGCAGTTGGTAAAGGGGTTTCAGTTGAAGGATGTAATCGTAAACTGGTAGGTTCGAATCCAATTTCAGCGATTTCTTTTTTTATTTTAATTTTAAAATTGCCATTCTCTTAGAACTACTGCAAACCTTTTTATCGTGTATACTATCACTGTTGTATTTTGTAATAGCTGCCTTTATAACATGTATGCGCAAAAGCATATACGATTCTATAATGCAGGGTCTAATAGAAAGACCCTGCATAATGCCACAAAGAGAACCGTTGAAAAATATTGTAATGAAATAGAAAAATATAATTGTGTATGGAAACACCACTAAAATGTTTTCTAAAACCAGGTGTAGTAAAACGATTTCAAATTGATTCTTGCAAGTTAAGTAAAAAAATCATAACGTGGTGTTGGTAAGGAATAGAACAGATAGTCCGGCATCTATACCAATACCACATTGCTAACAAGTGAAGTTAGCAATTTATCGATATATTCGATAGATACTGGTCAGTGTTTATTCAAATGACCTTTACGAAAGTTAATGAAGTGCCAGGTCAGTATTATTGGACAATGTATAAAATCTATTTTTTTTCATAAGAAAACAACAAGAACAACAACCCCCCCCCCTGAGAAAAACACCACCAACATTTTAAGCAAAGGTGAACAAGTAACTGTGTAACCGTTACTGCTATTTCAATTTTAATAATAATGACATTTTATCCATAATGGAGTTTTAAATTATTTCTTTATTTTCATCATGTAAGACTTTAAAGGTTTATGATACATATTTCATTTTTCTGTTTCATCAAACATCCTCTTTTACTACAACAGTCGACGTGCGTCTTTAAAGAATTTATGGATAGAGGGAAGTGTTGAATATATTGCTGTATTGGATATTTCCAACGATATAACAGCCACGCCTATAGATTTAAAACAACACTCCCAGATAGGAGATGATGATATGATTTAGCCAATACAAGGATTTGTAACACGTTTATTTCTATCTGGCGACACTGTCACGTTTTAAGATGCAAACTGTATCTGTTAATGAAATACAATGTAGTAAAATTTATCAGATGAAGTCGTTTCTTTTTCTTTTCAATGAAACAAAACTATTACGCCTGATTTTACAATATACACATTCTCATTCCTGTTTCTGTATTGTTCATGCATACTGAAAAAGAATGTTGTTTAATAAATGTACACGTTATATCTAGATTTGGCTTTGGTCGGATTTTAGAGTATAACTGAGCCCATTCAGATACCGTGCATTTGACAAGTAAATCGAAAAGTTTTTTTGTGTTTTATTATTGCACAATTGGGTCAAATTATCTTTTCATCCAGACACACGTATCTATGCAGTTTCTTTTATTCGAAATATAATTGAGGTTTTAATGCAGAAAATAAGTGAAAATTACCATAATATGCATTATCATACAACTTAGTTAGATCATTTCATTTTATCTTTATTTGGTTTAAACAGTATTTATTTCATATAATGCAAACATTTACAATTATTGTACAACAACTAAATATAAAACAGGATTGAAAAGGAAGTCAAAGGCAAATGTAGATGTCTTTCCTGTAAATTGTAAAAGTAAATTAAATTATAATGTAACAACACGTACAAGTACACTAACTTGAAATAATTATATATTTCTTTATCTTTTATTTGAGATTCATTATTGTACAATTCATATCATCAGAACATAAAATTTATACATATACATTGCAAATCGCCTTTCTAAAGTATGAAGGGAAGAGATTACTAAGTAATATGTCTGGACTGCATAATTTCTACACCAAATCTTTAAAATAAAGTTTAGAAATATAACCAGTTTGTATTTCATTTCCATGGCCTCTTGAATCCAATTTTTGTATTTGAAGACTTTGGTCCTACCCACAATATCAGCTGTTAAACATTGCTCTATGCTGATTGGCTAAATTCTGCAATCGATAAAACATCAGTAACTTGTGATCCGGGAATAATTCAGTCTTTTCTGGACGTGGACGGATACGGCGCATACTTGAGAAAAGCTTAAATTTAATAATGTATTTTCTGTGTGTTAAAGTAAGTTTATAATATTTTGGATTATTTTTATAATGATGAATGTGTTGAAAGGTAAGATTTTCTTCTAAATGCTTCATCCAATATGTATACATGCCGCCTAGTATTTTAGACCTAATGACTATTTCTTAAAATGTATAAATTACGTTGTTAATAAAATATTGAGCAGAATTAAAATGTCATTAAAATGCTTTACTGTTTAAAGATACGAATGATAGACAGCTGCAAACAATTAAACACCAAAAATGTAAACAGAAATGATAAATATACTTATATGTATTTATCAATGAATAACTAAAAAATAAATATATATCATTTAATTAATATTTTGAATAAATCAACACATTCATAAGTGAAAATAGAAAAGTAAATTAATTTTCAAAAATACGTTCAATACGAAATATGAAGAAATTCTCTTTATTTTCTTTTGTAAAATGGAATGTTGTCGTCATTTGAGCTTTTCTTTTAAAAAAATAATTCAAAATTAATCTAATGTTTGTTGGATATTAATTTGCCTATTATATTTCTGCGCGGACAGACTGGCGGACGCATTGTTGGCCATGACGACTGGATAACACTTTATCAAAATGTAACCATTCAGTAGACAGTAGACAGGCAATTGTAGGTAGGCAGGTAGTTATAGGAAGTCAGGCAGTTGTAGGCAGGCAGACAGTTGTAGGCAGACAGGCAGTTGCAGGCAGGCAGTTGTAGGCAGGTAGTTGTAGGCAGGTAATTGTAGGCAGGCAATTGTAGGCAGGCAGTTGTAGGCAGGTAGTTTCAGGCAGGTAGTTGTAGGCAGACAATTGTAGGCAGGCAGTTGTAGGCAGGTAGTTGTAGGCAGGCAGTTGTAGACAGGCAGTTGTAGACATGTAGTTGTAGGCAGGCAGTTGTAGGCAGACAGTTGTAGGCAGACAGGCAGTTGCAGGAAGGCAGTTGTAGGCAGGTAGTTGTAGGCAGGTAGTTGTAGGCAGGCAGTAGTAGGCAGGCAGTTGTAGGCAGGTAGTTGTAGGCAGGTAGTTGTAGGCAGGCAGTTGTAGCAGACAGTTGTAGACAGGTAGTTGTAGACAGGCAGTTGTAGGTAGGTAGTTGTAGGCAGGTAGTTGTAGGCAGGTAGTTGTAGGCAGGCAGTTGTAGGCAGGCAGTTGTAGGTAGGCATATGTAGGTAGGCAGTTGTAGGTAGGCAGTTGTCGGCAGGCAGTGGTAGGCAGACAGTTGTATGTAGGCAGGTAGTTGTAGGCAGCCACTTGTAGGAAGGCAGTTGTAGATAGGCTGTTGTCGGCAGGAAGTTGTAGGTAGGCAGGCAGTTGTCGGCAGGCAGTGGTAGGCAGACAGTTGTAGACAGTCAGTTCTTGGGAGAATGTTGTAGGTAGGCAGTTGTAGGCAGGCATTTGTAGGTAGGCATTTGTAGGTAGGCAGTGTAGGTAGGCAGTTGTAGGCAGGCAGTTGTAGGTAGGCAGTTGTAGGCAGGCAGTTGTAGGTAGGCAGTTGTAGGCAGGCATTTGTAGGTAGACATTTATAGGCAGGCATTTGTAGGTAGGCATTTGTAGGTAGGCAGTTGTAGGCAGGCAGTTGTAGGTAGGCAGTTGTAGGCAGGCAGTGGTAGGCAGGCAGTTGTAGATAGGCATATGTAGGTAGGCAGTTGTAGGTAGGCAGTTGTAGACAGGCAGTTGTAGGCAGGCAGTTGTAGATAGGCAGTTGTAGGTAGGCAGTTGTAGGCAGGCAGTTGTAGGCAGGTAGTTGTAGGCAGGCAGTTGTAGACAGGCAGTTGTAGACATGTAGTTGTAGGCAGGCAGTTGTAGGCAGACAGTTGTAGGCAGACAGGCAGTTGCAGGTAGGCAGTTGTAGGCAGGTAGTTGTAGGCAGGTAGTTGTAGGCAGACAGTAGTAGGCAGGCAGTTGTAGGCAGGTAGTTGTAGGCAGGTAGTTGTAGGCAGGCAGTTGTAGCAGACAGTTGTAGACAGGTAGTTGTAGGCAGGCAGTTGTAGGCAGGCAGTTGTAGGCAGGTAGTTGTAGGCAGGTAGTTGTAGGCAGGTAGTTGTAGGCAGGCAGTTGTAGGCAGGCAGTTGTAGGTAGGCATATGTAGGTAGGCAGTTGTAGGTAGGCAGTTGTCGGCAGGCAGTGGTAGGCAGACAGTTGTATGTAGGCAGGTAGTTGTAGGCAGCCAATTGTAGGAAGGCAGTTGTAGATAGGCTGTTGTCGGCAGGAAGTTGTAGGTAGGCAGGCAGTTGTCGGCAGGCAGTGGTAGGCAGACAGTTGTAGACAGGCAGTTCTTGGGAGAATGTTGTAGGTAGGCAGTTGTAGGCAGGCATTTGTAGGTAGGCATTTGTAGGTAGGCAGTGTAGGTAGGCAGTTGTAGGCAGGCAGTTGTAGGTAGGCAGTTGTAGGCAGGCAGTTGTAGGTAGGCAGTTGTAGGCAGGCATTTGTAGGTAGGCAGTTGTAGGTAGGCAATAATGTAGGTAGGCAGTTGTAGGTAGGCAGTTGTAGGCAGGCAGTTGTAGGTAGGCAGTTGTAGGCAGGCAGTGGTAGGCAGGCAGTTGTAGATAGGCATATGTAGGTAGGCAGTTGTAGGTAGGCAGTTGTAGACAGGCAGTTCTAGGCAGGCAGTTGTAGATAGGCAGTTGTAGGTAGGCAGTTGTAGGCAGGCAGTTGTAGGCAGGTAGTTGTAGGCAGGCAGTTGTAGGCAGGCAAGCAGTTGTTGGGAGACTGGCAATTTTTAAAACTAAGACAACTCTATATCATTGTAACATTTACGGAAAATAATAAATGAAAAGATGAACAACAAATTGATAAATCAAATATAAAAAAATATTTAAGAAAAAATAAAAATAACTAATATTTTAAATCCAAATTAATATTCAACGCTTTAAAATTGCAACATTTAGAAAAATATATTTAAGAAAATAAAAAATCCCGAAATTTACAATTTTATCGGAAATTTAATAATTTTTGAATCCCAAGAAAA
>NW_026855683.1:0-16949 GCF_026571515.1 Ruditapes philippinarum | reverse complement strand
AGGTCTAATTTTCAATTTCCAATGAATAAAGGTGATGATGGTAATGCTGATGATGATTCTGATGATGATGATGATGATTATGACATTAAAAACAGTTTTTAATATTTTTTCTTTATTTTGAATATAATGTGATATTCGTAAACGTCATTAACGAAGTTTTTCAGTATTCGATGCATAGAAATCACGTCTTTCTATTTTGCATTGAAATCATGTTTATTTATTTATTTTAGTTTTGACCAGTGTACATAATGACATGACATTTACATAGAATATAAAAGTGTACAAAGATACGTATTTTTGACATACATTTAAAATAAAAATCACACATCATCTTCAAAATAACCGGGTTTATAGGAACGCGTTTTTTTTTACACTATGTATGATACAATCATTATTTATCTTACACACATATATATGTACATTAGTACTTTTTCTTATATACCAATACGTCAGGTTATTCGAAAGCATCTTAGATCAATAATCATTAAAGTCGCTAACAATTCGTCTGCTAATTACCGATAACAAACGGTATCGCTGAGATCTTGTGTTTTGGCAAAGCAAGAGTTCTGAAGATATCTCATATTGCAGAGAAATATATATACAATGCATTCACAGCTATTTCTTCTCCATTTGTCCGTATTAGTTTCTACACATATATGACTGATACGCGGCGTATGGAAACCGTTTTTTTTCTCACAAGTTTCATAGATTACTTTTAACGTAAACTGTGAAATATTCACTATTTTGCAGGGAAAATGTAAACTTTAAGATCAATAAATGCTTTTATAGATTGCTCTGTCCGTTTGTTTGTTAAAATAAATATAATTTACATGCGTGTCGCACAAATCAAATATAATCTCTTTTTTTCATAATTTCAATAATCAAGTTTGACTTTATTTGTTAAGATATTTTTTATGAAACATATACCATATTGTTTAACATATGTACTTTAAGATAAATGAATGTATTATTAGATATTTCTGTCCGTTTATCCATGCTAGTGTCAACAATTACATTAATAATTGGAAAAAACGCGCGCTGCAAATAAAAACGCTTTTCATGATGTTTTATTCTTACGCAGGACGTTATTTACAAAGGCATAAGTTATTCAATATATATTGTAGAGACGAATGTATACGTCAAGATACTGAAATACATCTTAAAAACAACTCTGCCAGTTTGTCTGCTATAATACACATATTTCAGGAAAAGTCGGACAATGCATATAAAATCGGTGGTATTTCATTCTTTTTATTATCAAGTTTGCCATTATTTATTAAGCTATCGTCATGAAACATATACCATATTGTAGGGACATCTGAAAAATTAAAGTCAACTAAAGGAAACACTAATATATTTGTCCGTTTAAGCGTGATATTGTCCAGAAATACATTCATAACGAGGGGGGGGGGGGGGGGGGTTACTCGCGCGGCTTAATAAAGAAAAACAGTGTTTTTCTTGATATTCAATTCTTACAAAGGACGTTAGTAACTATGTTTCTGTTGCGGAAACAACTCTGTCCGTTTGCCTGCTAAAATAGCCCCACTAACATACATAAATTCTAGAAAAGTCGGACAATTCAGACAAATCCGTGTATTTCATAATTTTCAATAACCAAGTTTGACTTTATTTGTTAAGATGTCTTTTTGAAACACATTCCATATTGTAGGGACACATGTATTCTGTAAGATGAATAAACGCGATTGTAAATATATTTGTCCATTGTTCTATGCTATAACTCAGAAATGCAGGGATTATTCGGACAATACAAGCAAATCGGTGTTTTCATAATTTTTAATTTTTATGTGTTGATTTATTGAGAAAAGTATCTTCATTAAACATAAATCCTATTGTAGGGAAACATACGGCGTATAAACATTACGATAACTGAATGCATTCCTATATATATCTGTCCGTTTTTCTATGATAGTGAATAGAAATACATTGTTAAAAAAACAAAAATAATTATAATTTTATAATTTGTTCATAAATATTAATTGATTTTTTGAGATATTGATAGAATATAAATATTATAAAAGAAGCTCCGCACACATTTGTTCATAAGAATGGAATAATAACAACAACCACAACAACAATAATAATAATAATAATAATAATAATGATAATAATAATAATAATAATAATAAAGTAATAATAATAGGAATAATCATCGTCATCATCACCATCCCTGTCACAACATCACTACCACCATCAATAATAATAATAATAATAATAATAATAATAATAATAATAATAATAATAATAATAATAATAATAATAATAATAATAATAATAATAATAATAATAATAATAATAATAATAATTATCATTATATATGATAATAATAATAATAATAATGATGATGATGATGATGATGATGATGATGATGATGATGATGATGATGATAATAATAATAATAATAATAATAATAATAATAATAATAATAATAATAATAATTATAATTATAATGTAATAATAATCATAAGAATCATAACATAGTTATAATAATAGTAACAATAATAGAAATTAAAATTATGATTAAAAACAATAATAAATAATAAAAACATATATATTAATAAAAATAAAAATAACAATAATAATTATTATTAATTAATAATAAAAAAAAAATAATAATAATAACAATCGTTAATAATAGAAAATATATATTTATAATAATTATTAATAATATATAATAATAATAATAATAATAATAATAATAATAATAATAATAATAATAATAATATAATAATTAATTATAATAATTGTAATCATAATAATCATAATTATAATAATTGTAATACTAAAAATAAAAATAATCAATATAATAGTAATTATAATAATAATAATAATAATTATTATAATGATAATAATCATTATAATAATATTAATGAATAAAAGTAATGATTATATAAATTATAATCGCATCATGGAATTTTATTCTTCTTCCTTGTTTTCATTATTATTTTTATTATTATTATTAATATCTATTATTATTATTATTATTATTATTATTATAATTATTATAATATTACTATTATTATTATTTATCATCATAGTTATTAATAATTCGTAATCTCTAATTAAAAGAAAATCAAATGTATAACTGTAAAATAATTTGAAAATGAATCATTTGATGAAAATCCAGTTGGATTTTTTTTCCAATAACTTTTATTGGAAAAAAATCCAGTTGGAATTTTTTCCAACAAAAATAATTGGAAATAAATCCAATCGGATTTTCATTTTTTTCAAAGCACCTTATTGGTAATTCAGCGTGTATAATTATGTTAATTTCTATCGAAAACTATCATTTGCCTTTAATTATTATCGCTTTTATGCTTTTTTAAATTTTTCTGTAAAAATCCAGTCGGAATTTTTTCCAGCTTTCAAAATGGGATTTTTTTATTTTAGAGAATAAGTTCTTCAAAACTAGTCAGAAAGTCATTAAAGGATGTATGAATGGTTATTTTCATAGTTTAAGCATTGCTGGAAAAATTGAAATTCCCGTTGGAATAAATAATAATGTTGGAAAAAATTCCAATTGGAATATAAGTAAATTCCGGCCGGACAGCATAATTCCGGGCGGAATACATGAATTTCCGCCCGGAATTTTTTTTTAAAATACAATTTTTGATAAGAAAAAAATTTAAAATAGTTTCAAATGAAGTCAATTATTTATAATTAACATTAAATCTATCAGATGAAATGATTTTTAAGTGTTTAGGGCAATTATAAATGGTAGTGAAGTTTGCCACTATCCCGGTGGTGCAAAGATTTTCCGGTGGCTGTTAAATTCAAAACATAAGCTTAAATGATGGTCAGTACAGTTGTATGTAACTTAATCCGCCACTAGAATTTTATACTTCAAACAAATCCAAATACAGCATGTTACTGTAGAGGGAAGTAAGATATCTATTAAACAGCTTCTATACAAAGCAATGGGTGTATGAAAAATCTCTCTAACAAAATCATTTTAACAGTTCTTAAGAAATCTGTTCAGTAGAAAAGCAAAGTAAAGTATGACAGCTTGACAACAAACAAATTGTCTTCTATGTTCTACCCGTAAATGTCTGTATATGAAGTGACTCTTTTTTATAAGTAAAAGTGCATCATAGTGTCAGATATCCTGGTTCAAGACTTTTTTCCTTTATCATTTAAGCTCTAAAAATGGAATGTTACACAAAAGCACAGTAGTAAAGTAAAATGCCACCTTACAACCACACAAATTATAACCATTAAAGACCTTTTTACAACACAGCCCGTTCCTATGTAAAATCGATCGGAAGTAGCATTTTCACGCGCATGCGCAATCTGTGTAGGGCAAAAAAGAGCATCAGGCTACATAGAAATATAGTAGAAGTTGTGTTTTTGCCCTACACAGAATGCGCATAAGCAAAATGCAACATTCTATACTATGCAATAATAGGATTGTAAAAAGGTCTGTTTAGGGCAGTTTTCAAAATAACCAAACAATTTTCTCCATTACCTACTGACCACTAATAAGACTACACTGCAATTCTGGTATAGTAACCACCAGGGTCAACTATTCCATCATAAATCATCATCAAAATTAGGAAGTAAAGAAATCATTTCAAAGCAGAGTTTTATGTTAAATTTTGCTTTATTTGTATTCAAACTAAATATAAAATATAAAAAAAAAAACTTACGCCCTGACAAGTTTTCGTAGAGGTTTGATGAGAAACTCCTGGCCGAACCACATAAAGCAGAAGACAGCTATAACGTAACCCATACTAAACAGGTTAATGCGGGTAGTGCCGGCAATAAACACGATCGCTAAAGTCACCCAGAACATGTAACCAAAAACGAAATTCTTTATCACGTCCAGATATGACCTAAAAAATGTACAAAACTATTATAAGAGCACAAGTATCATTACAATGTTGTTTATAAATTAATAAATTTCATTTTTACACAAATATTTTTATATATGTTTTTACATTTAAAGTGAGTACAATAATATCACATAAGAAGTTAAAAACTTAAGCAAGTATTGCAGTAACTTCAAAGCATTAGTAGTTTTCTTTTATGTATAACAATCCAAACTATACTTGTCAATAAGTAAGTTGTTAATTTTCTCAAAAAACATCTTGTATAATTATACATTTTACCAATTATTAAGCCAGCACTAAGTCTTAAAATCTCACTCAGATTAATTCTTACATACGGTATACTATTTTGATAAATCTATATCTTCCTTTCAGATGCTACATACAACTATAAATCATGATTTTATTTATATACTACATTGTAAATGAATTATCTGTAACAAGAATATGAAACTTTTTATGAAAGAATGAACACTATAATCTAGTATTTAACAGTTTATATTAAACATGTTTCTATGTAATATTTTATGTAAGGGAATGAAGCTGGTATCTTATCCAAGGTGGTCATACCATGTGGTACATGACATCACTTATGACATCACAAGCAGAATTTTTTTGCCACCATTCAGGGAGGGGAGCAAAAGTTCTGTTATCATTCTATTTCAGCATCAATTTGAATGGCATACTGTGTATATAAATCAGAAAATAGTTTCCCATCCATAGATCTTCAACAGTCTTTAGTGAGATGGAAATAAAATTTGACCTAAACGTGTGATGAAAGAATCCAAACTCTGTGATGGGATTCAAACCCACAGGGTTGAAGTTGGCAACCTTAACCGTGAAAGTGGCACAGTGGCCTAACTTAGCATCATCTAAATTGCATAAAAATTGATGAAGAAATTGAACGTTTATAGCAATTTTATCTTCTGGATTTTAACTTTAACAAGAGCTGTCGGTAGGACAGCAACGCTCGACTATTCTTAGTGCTTGATAGTAAAAAAAATGCTTGATAGAGTTACGTCCTCCTGTTTACAGGTTGTGGTCATGATGGTGAACAAGTGTGCAAAGTTTCAAAGCCATATGTCAATGGACTTTGAAAATATTTGAACTATTACAAAAACTTTAACGTAAATTCTAAGTCGAAAAAGGGGCATAATTCTGTCAAAATGCTTGATAGAGTTACCTCCTCCTGTTTACAGGTTGGGGTCATGATGGTGAACAAGTGTGCAAAGTTTCAAAGCCATATGTCAATGGACTTTGAAAATATTTGAACTATTACAAAAACTTTAACGTAAATTCTAAGTCGAAAAAGGGGCATAATTCTGTCAAAATGCTTGATAGAGTTACCTCCTCCTGTTTACAGGTTGGGGTCATGATGGTGAACAAGTGAGCAAAGTTTCAAAGCCATATGTCAATGGACTTTGAAAATATTTGAACTATTACAAAAACTTTAACGTAAATTCTAAGTCGAAAAAGGGGCATTATTCTGTCAAAATGCTTGATAGAGTTACCTCCTCCTGTTAACAGGTTGGGGTCATGATGTTGAACAAGTGTGCAAAGTTTCAAAGCCATATGTCAATGGACTTTGAAAATATTTAAACTATTACAAAAACTTTAACGTAAATTCTAAGTCGAAAAAGGGGCATAATTCTGTCAAAATGCTTGATAGAGTTACCTCCTCCTGTCTACAGGTTGGGGTCATGATGGTGAACAAGTGTGCAAAGTTTCAAAGCCATATGTCTATGGACTTTGAAAATATTTGAACTATTACAAAAACTTTTACATAAGTGGTTACGCCGACGCCGACGCTCGGGTGACTGCAATAGCTCTACTTATTATCGAATAGTCGAGCTAAAAATGATGTCATACACCACGTGGTATGCCACCTTGTTATCAGGATGTGTCTTGTGTAAAGCAGTTAGGACAGGTGAATGATAAGATACAATGAATTCACAATTAACACAAACGAAATGATGATCACATTAACTACTGATGAAAAACTTCGCAACTAAAATGATCAACTGTACAGTAATGTAAAAAAAAAAATTATCAAGCAAGTATTTCATAAAATGTTACAGATTTAATAAAAATATTTATGTAAAAAGATTGAAATTAATATAATACAGTAATGCCTTTTAATTCTAACATTCTTTAATATCTAAAATATTTTTGGTTGACAACTTAGATCTAAATTTCTTCATTTGTTATCTAATTTTCTA
This sequence comes from Ruditapes philippinarum, assembly GCF_026571515.1. Lineage (NCBI taxonomy): Eukaryota > Metazoa > Mollusca > Bivalvia > Venerida > Veneridae > Ruditapes > Ruditapes philippinarum. The sequence continues at coordinate 9,886 of NW_026855683.1, read as the reverse complement.
ATTGTTCATAGGAAACTTTCTATCAAAAAGTTTGGAAAAAAAACATAGATAATTAAATTTTTGTCAAAATATTGTCTTATTGTTGGAAAAAAAGAATTAAGATCAAAATATTTGAACACTTTAACTTAGATGACAAATGTAAATGGGTGATTTTCAGTTTGATGATAATTAATTTTATTTTCTGGGGGGGATAAAAAAGCCGTCTCATCTGGATTACTAGTGAGGATAGATTTGATCTGATAAAGCAGCCGGTGTGCATGGCAAGAATGAAACTAAAATTATACCTCCGTAACATTGGTCCATGCGCTCTAACATGTGAAGACAGAAATAACACAAAATAAAGAGAGAAAATAACAGAACAATAACAGAACAATTCAGAAGAATAAATTAAAAACAAAAAGTAAATTAAGTAAATAACTAGAAATAGTCACTGTTATTCACCTACCTCTTTAGTATATTAAACACACTAAATGGTAATTAATACAGCAAAAACTTAACAGGATATATCATTATATATTACAAGTACATGAAGTTTATCAGAATTTCAGACACAAATATTTTGATCTAGATATCTAGATAGCAAATTTCATATGGTTATATTGGAAAAAGTAACAACTTGCAGAGGGGATGTAGTTTTGGGTACAGACAGCCAAACATATTACCCCTACTATGTCTGTGAAATCATGAATGTTTGTGTAGTCTTAACCCTTTACATGCTGAATTTCTTAAATGGACTTGTCCCGTTTATTGATTGGAGCTACCTATTATTTTTTTAGGGAAACCAACATCTAAATTTAAAGTTAAATGTCAGCTACAAGTATAGAGCCTAGTCAGACTGTAGGGATGTACAGGTTGGCCTGTGATATAGACTAATCACTTTTGGTTCTAGAAAGTTAAAGGTTTCCAGGGTTAATGCTTAGTCATACAACAGATTGACAGTGTATTCAATATATGAAAACTTCCCTGGAAGTTCTATTTCATCATATATCAAAACTTTACTTCAACAAAGCCAATATTGTGATGCATTTTCTGTCTGTGAGGAAAAATAAACCAAACCATGTTCAATATGTTCTTGAATATTTGAATAATATTGTTATGAAATTAACAATAAATACAAAATTAATTTGAAAGCAACCCTGTATTTTAGATAAGCAATGCAAATTGGACATAAAATTATTAAGATGAAATAAAAACACATAATTTATATGTGTATATACAGATACATAGACACACAGACATAACATGTGTAGAGAAAACTTCTAACACAGAACTACACAAAAAAAAAATCAACAGAAGATGTTGATAATACAAGACTGCGGCAAAGTAAGCATTGATCAACTTTATATTAACATTATGTTTTGTATAATTAGAACTTGTGTACATTTTAGCATTTTTAATTTCTTAAACTGAAATTGTGACCTGAAGACACAACTTTCCTCTCTTCCCTTCATACTTTTATGGAGTAGTTTATAGAATGCCTTAATTTTAATCAAGTCATTGAAACGCCATAACTCCTTTGCTAGAGTTAAACAATTAAAGAAAAACCCATTGGCACAATGAACCAATCGTTCAAATAAACATCTGTGTAAGGTTCAAAAACATTGCTTTGTTTACTGAAGGAGTACTGTTTTGTTTACTGAAGGAGTATTAAAGGCCTCAACATATCTAGGGCTAAATGTTTAAGTGAATCTTTATCACCCACGGGGCCCATGTAGCGGTATTAAATGTCCTTGACAATGTTTGAAGGTGTTTCTAACTGTTTACATGGTCAGGTTGACAACAATTTTTACTGTTTACATGGTCAGGTTGGCAACAATATTTACTGTTTACATGGTCAGGTAGGCAACAATATTTACTGTATGTTGTTGCTATGTCAGATATTGTTTGTTTTAACCTCCCTTCTCGTTTAGTTTTGTCAATATACATGTAAAATAAAAACATAAAGACACATAACTTGCAAAGCATTGCAGTTCAAGCAAATAAAGATTTATAATTATAGTAAACAAGAAAGAGTAGAAGAAGTAAAAAAAAAAGCAAGTATGTGGTTCTACCTTAGACTACTACTCAATTTACTAGGAGAGGTAGCATAAACAAGTAGAATAAATATTGTAGATATATCATAACTTTAAAAAAACATTATTATCCTTAAATCAATTACTTTATCTCTTAACATTTATATATCTTAACAATGACTTTTGTTTCCTAAAATTTTAAGTCGCAAAAAAACAACAGAATTATTCTAACCAAAATGTATTGTAAAATAAGATATTTTTGTGAGGCAAAAATTTCGTGAAATCAATATTTAAGACACATGGTGAAACATTCGTGAATTTCTATTCTTCTAAAGATATATGATACTTATATTCTAAGATGACATTTATTTTCACGTAATTCTTCAATTTGCAAAATTAGCAAAATTTAAACCGTGAAACAAAATTTCTGATTATACAGTAGTGACTATTCAGGAAGAAAACAGAGATAGTTCAAAGATAGAAAATATTAAATACTCTCTGATTATAAGTTTCTTTCTTATTACACAAATATCTTTTTCCTATCATCAATATAAGTCTTATATTATTTAATATGGAAAGACTCGATTTTATAAACTTCCTGAAGAACTTACGATATTTTGGTGGTGAAATCGTCAACAGGAATCTCCATTTTAGCTTCCACTTCCGGGGTTATATCTTCATTGTTGCCACCATCTTTTTCATCTTCTTTCTGGCTCATTTCTTTCCTGAATACCCGCCATTGCAGACATACAAAGAGAAGCTGGAAGAAGTCGGCAATGAGTTTGTATGAGTTTGGAGGATTAAGATAGTCCGGGAGATAAAACCAGAGCTCTAGCTCCTCCCCTTGATTGTCATTTAACATCCAGAATCGACCATCCCACGGATATCCTATAGATAAAAGATTAAACTGTAGGATTTTCCTAATTCTATGTATAAGCAATTAAGCAAAATATCAATACAGAATTTGGTGAAGATATAACAGAGTATGTCTGTGGTCAAAGTAGCTCACTTAAAACCATTTGCCACTTACCACTGTGAGTTTGAATTTTGCTATGAACACTGAGTTTTTTTATTCGAGGAAATTATCTTAAGGTCTTATTGCTAAAATGTTATTAGGCTGTATTTGATAAAGGGACATTATTTGAGACCCTTGATGAAGAAATTTGCTAGATTGATTAATATCCTTGACTCTTCTGCAATTCTGGTTTTACCAAATTTACTTTGGCATATTAAAAACACAGATCAGAATGCTAATATGAGACATTCATATATTCCTTGTTGTCTCTAAATATCATTTTCTGTTAGAATGACAATGATAAGGGATCTGAACACTACTACAAGCCACAATGACATTTTCTAATCTGAATCCAGTTGATTAGAACAGGAAGCCTAATTTATGGTTTACTTAACACCTGAGATAGAATAAACAGTTTTATACTTAATCTTTAACAATAAATTCATCGATGAACACTTACTATAACAGAAGCCAAGAGGTAGACCGAGTGCTGAGAGGAACTGTACAGGAAGTAGTATTACAAGGAATATGGTGTATATCGGCCACAATCGAGCATTTGCCCGTCTGCTGAGCAGTAACAAGATACCAAGTAAGAGGGCATACAGAACAGACATGGCATCCACTCGTACACTTATTGCCACTGCTGTCATTATGTAACATACCTGTAAAATATTATACAAGAACATAATAAATTTTATATGCCTTTCAGAAAAATCAGTCAAGCAATCTTTGTCAAGTAATAAAGAACATTCAATGCTCCATTTTAAAAAAATATTTAACTTTCTAAATTCAATACTTTATTTTGTGACCATCTTTAAAATTAACAAAATATGTCAAATATTGATACACACTATCATCCTGGTTACACTCTAAACCAGTTTACATAATAAAGATTATCAGATATCATGCAAAAGAGAAATAAGTCACCATTGAATCTCTTTTGATAGAATGAAAATGAAATTAATCAATTTTCCAATCATTTAACATTTCACATTTACTGTTTAAATGAAAATATTTCAAAGATTTCACCACAACTGTGAATAAGAACAAATTTTTTCTAACCTCCAAGCCAAATTTATAGAAGAAATAGTTGAGAAAATATTTTAGACACTCCACAATGCCTTTATCTGCTTCATGCCTTGTGATATCAGAGAAGATGATGCCCGTCTTGGGTTTCTGGACGTCTGGATGACGGTAGTACTGACACTGATGATATACCACTATACGTTCAAACACCAGGATCAATAATATACCAATGTAGTTCTGTAAATAACATTTACTTCAAATTAGAAATAATCTTAATAAATGTATTATCCAATCTAATATACATAATACAGTAAACTCCGCTTATAACGAACTCACTGGGACATTCAAAACCTGTTCCTTATATCCGGAGTTCCTTGTAAGCATATAGCGAATTAGTTCGTTGTATCAGGAGTTTTTATAGCGAACAGATTTACATATAACGAACTGATTGTTTACCATTGTCCGCCATTTTTGAAGAGAATTTGATTAAGAAATAGAAATATTAGTCATTTATTTATATTTTAGACACACTACCCGAGAGCGTACTTTTTGGAATTCGAAAATCATTGCTATTTCAGTTTTCGTTTTACTCCTTATCTCAATTTCTCATAAAATATAATATTTTGTTTCTAAACTTTTTTCGTTTTCTTTCCATGATTGAGAATAAACAAGATTTTCGATTTTTCCTTCCTTTTATATTGAATATCTTCTATTATAATTTAAGGGTGACTTTGCAGTTTGCAATGGATCATGCTTGCAAGCATGCATGATTATGTTGAAAACCGATTATAAATTATTATAATTTATTTATTTGAGCAAAACTATTGAAGAAAATAAATAAATAACCGTTTTATCTTGGTGAAAAGAGCTCATGCTAAAAATATCCAAAATAGAAAATTATACAAATTCATTTGAATAGATGTATTGAAGTACATACAACGGTACATTCGCCCGAGTATTAATCCGTGAGTTGAAAATGCGGGATCTATTTACGGATAGCCAATATTTTGGAGTTCGTTATAAAAGTGTAATTTTCTGTACTATTAACTAAATTAGGACTAAGAAATGAGTTCCTTATAAGCGATAATTCCTTATAACCGTGTTCGCTATAACCATATATTTTTATATTAAATTAAGAAGGCCAAAATTCGGGCCAAAATAAATTGTTCCCTATAACCGGAAGTTCGCTATAACCGTGTTCGCTATAAGTGAAGTTTACTGTAAAAAGATGTAGCTCTGAAAACATACATTTCATATATCTAATAATATAATTTTTACACTAGAATTAACAAGACATGTATTTCAATATAATTCTGAAAACAAAATATTTCACATTTATAGTATTCCTGGAGAACTATGCAGTAAGTACCAATTACTCTGCAAGTAAATGACTACTTATCCTATATGATATCTGAATCAATGACATGAGATAAATGACCATTACATTCTATGTCAGAGATCTGTCACAAAAAAAATATTACCTCACACAAGGACCAACCCCTGGCTTACAAATCCAATGCTCTAAATATAGTTTTTGAAATTGCTTTCAGGTAAGAAATATTGCTACAAATGCATCAGTAAAATTCAAAATACATGTATATACTGTATTAATATAGTCATGAAAATATGTATTAAATCAGAAATAGTCCTAAACTGCCATCAGCAATAATACAAACTTATTTCTTAAAATGTTATGGTCATGCCTATAAAATAACATCAGTTTTTGTTAAATTTTACAATAAATACAAGAACTTACCCTAAGATAGTATGAAACATCTGATGTTTTCATCATGCCAGCCCAGTGAGCATTATCTATCTCTCCTTTAAATGGTGCCTCATTTGACATATTACCCTGAAATAAAACAAAACATTTATATCCATAGAAACAAAACATTTCTTTTCTGATTAATCCAAACCAGTGCAATTGTTACCCACTGACCTTTAACTTGGTTTTTCATACTACCAACCAATTGAACAATCTGGTATGTCTCAAAAATTATATAAAAAAAAAAAAAAATGTTGCAAATCATTTTAATAAGGACGATCATAATTTTACCGACTTTTCATTTATGCCCATAGATGTTGTTTACAATACTTTAGATCGTTTGTGCAAAGAAACATTTTGGATTCATAAGCTAAAAACTCATTTTCCAGAAGGAATGAACACAAAGTTGTTATACTCAATTAAATAATTCATTAAATATCAATCCACGCTACAAATGCTAGAATTACGCCACATAGATATTCGTTTTTTCCTATTATCATTTTTTATAATTAAACCCTATAGGAAATATTCGTATTTATTAATCCGATATCTATTGTGTCGTTTTTATATTTTGATGCTTTGTTTGGTGCACTTATCTCTTTTATCATGAATTGGAATTGTTCGTATTTGTTCGTTTTTCCGCTAAAGTGGGCGTGACGTTTATTGTAAAATTACGACGTCACGTCCGTTGATATTATTATAGGGTTAACGCACGTTTTTCCGTGTTATAACGTCTGCAGAGTCCCGAGGAACGGTTGGTGCCCGAGCCCGGTAGGGCGAGGGCTCCAACAGTTCCGAGGGACTCTGCAGACTTTATAACACGAAATAAACGTGCGTTGACGCTATTATAGCATAAAATTTTAAACAGATTCACGATGTATATTATATATAAAACACAAACATTAAATCCTTGTGCTTGAACGGTTTTTATCCAACTCTACATGTTTTACGTATGCGTTTTATTTTTTCCGGGGCCAACAACTTGAGAACCGAACGAAATTTCGAATTTTAATTGATTTAACAAAGTTTAACTTTGGAGATATATTAACTTAAGAAAAGCATAACATAACTCTACCCAAGACAAAACAGGCGCCTCAGAAATTCCTAGAATGATAACAGATTGGCGGTAGGAAAAAGATTGGTGACATCAGATTCAATTTCAGAATCGGTTTTTTTTAAGCACGCAAGTTAAAAAAAAATCAGGCATAAATCATTATTCTCTCAAAGAAACATACAGAACATTTATCAATATAAACATCAATAAAACAACGTTTTCTTATATTCATTTTGTGCTTTCCATTTTTGTAAGTTAATCGGGGATTAACTGAATGACAGATTCTATTTGTTTTACATTGACAACTGTCCGTTTCTAAGAAAGGGCGACAACCAAGATAAAGCGGCGATGTCTATACGCCGTATTGCCGGCATAATTACTTGAATGCTGCTCGCCGTTATGCGACTGGGGCCCTCGAATTAATAATTCCAATAAAACAAAAGAGCATGACTCTGGCAAACAGGCCAAATCGTCATTTTTGTTTGTTTACTGGGCCCTGTATGTATTGCGCATAGGTAAAACCGGGCTATAACAAGAGCGCGTGACTATGTTAACGCATGGTTTTGGCCCCGTTATAACATGGGCAAAAGAGGGAAAAATAGCCGATTTTATGCTATAATATTATTTATTTACCTTGAAAAAGGCATACATTTGCCGAAACGTTGGAAAAATAAAAAAATGATATTATACGTGTTATTGCTGTGACTTTATTATTTTATTATTTCAAAAATTATATGAAAGATACAAATTGGTTAAGAAAGAAGTATAAATAAGGAATTTCCTTAAATCTGGCACAATGAGCAAGTTTCAGTAGCACTTGTTTATAAATGCTGACTCTAAATAGTTTGTCCAAATAGCAGATCATTGAACTATATGTGCTCAGGTGAGCTAAAAAATAAAATTTCAAAAAGATGTAACTGATAAAGTAAATTTGTTTGAATATGATATGAGAGTATACATTATACATACAGCAGTACAGTTAGACAGCCATCTACTGTTATCCACCAGTCCAAGTTGGTAGATCATCTTAGCTAGTAGTACAAGAGCTGTCCAGAACTGAGCTAGATGTGACAGCAGAAACTGACAGCCTGTCAGTGGCAGGAATATGCTTAATAAAATCACATACACAGCACTAACAGCTGATACCTGGAAAAACAAAATACATTATTAATTATACATGTTTTCTAATAAAGACATTCTGGTTTTCCATCTTTTTATCTTGTTCTTTGTATTTACATGTATAGCGGACAGTCAAAAATTTATTAGGAAAATGATAAGGATACATGTATATGGTAAAATTAAATCCGGTTCTGTATTTCAAATATCATTGATGAAATATTCAAAAATTAGTCAAATAAAATTACTGTAAACTGTCATATAATTTCCCTATGATGAAAATTTGTGCCAATGTTGACTTTGATGTTTGTAGTGCAAAAACTATGGATTTTTTGTTCTGTGTGAAAAAGATGATTTTAACAGACATTAAAAACCATTAACAATTTAACCATAACTATAATATTTTGAAGTTCATCTTGTGCTAATTATTTCTAAAACAACACACAAAACAAACCTCATGTGTTGTCGCCATGATGATAACAAAGGCTACAACTTTGAATACATGTATTTCTGCCAGTCTCCATAGAAACCTGGTCAATGTCTCCCAAAAGTCAGTGGTATAACGCCAACACTTTCGAAATTGCTCATTAAACTTTTTCCCCATTGCTGTAAAAAGTTAATCAACAACATTATGCATCATTTTTACATCAGACCCTATTTCTGCTTGGCAAAGAAGAAACATGGCTTAGCAGAATATATGGCTTATGAAAGTTAGTGCCACATTTCAACCAAGATGTCCCTTATAAACTTGCATATTGGAAGATTTTTCATTATTTATCTATCAATATTTAACAAAAACATGTTATGATTTACGTTTTATGAGACACAAAAAAAAACAAGAGGGCCATGATGGCCCTGAAGTCGCTCACCTGTATATAGGTCCCAGGAGCGGGCAGGTTTAAACCCCCGGGCTTTTATTTGAACAAACTTGGTAGACACCCATTAGAAGATGTTTCATGCTAAACATCTGAGGTCTAGCTCGTTGGGTTTTTTAAAAGAAGATTTTTTCAAGTTTTTTCTTTACACATATAGTTAAAAACAATGACACACCTGGGGCAAAGCCAGTTTTGACCCCAGGGATTTTATTTGAACAATCTTTGTAGACACTAACTAGAAAATGTTTCAAGCTTAATATCTAAACTCTAGCTATTCGGGTTTTTTCAAAGAAGATTTTTAAGTTTTTGCTATACACATATAAGGAAAATCAATGTCCCCCGGGGCGGGGCCAATTTTGACCCCAGGGCTTTTATTTGAACAAACTTTGTTGACACTCACTAGAAGATGTTTCATGCTTAGTATCTAAACTCTAGCTATTTGTTTTTTTTTTTCAAAAAAGATTTTTTAAGTTTTTGCTATACACATAAAAGGAAAATCAATAACCCCCGGGGTGGGGCCAATTTTGACCCCAGAGCACTTATTTGAACAAACTTGGTAGAACTTCATTAGAAGATGTTTCATGCTAAATATTTTTGCTCTAGCTCTTTGGGTTCTTTAAAAGAAGATTTTTATAAGTTTATACTATATGTATATAGGGAAAATCAATGACCCCCTGGGGCGGGGCCAATTTTGACACCAGGGCTTTTATTTGAACAAACTTGGTAGACATCCATTAGAAGATGTTTCATGCTAAATATCTTAGCTCTAGCTCTTTGGGTTCTTTAAAAGAAGAATTTTTAAGTTTTTACTATATGCATATAGGGAAATCAATGACCCCCTGGGGCGGGGCCAATTTTGACCCAAGGGTTTTTATTTGAACAAACTTGGTAGACACTCACTAGAAGATGTTTCATGCCAAATATCTAAGCTCTAGCTCTTGGCTTTTTAAAAGAAGATATTTAAAGTTTTTTTCTTTTGGTTGCCATAACAACCAGAGTTCTGCATGGAATTAAATTCTTTGA
>NW_026855682.1:0-34589 GCF_026571515.1 Ruditapes philippinarum | reverse complement strand
CCAAAGTTGGTTTAGGCCAAATGGAACTTATCTTTTACTCTTTCGTACACATTGATAAGATAAGTTTTATTTCAAGTCGGCAAGTTTTCAACAGTACAACATAAGCTCTATGAGCTTTTACAACCGACTGTATATAACATAAAGTATAAGATCAACAAAGATTAAACATCTACAATAAAAAAATGATTAGACATGATATATATAGATCTACATCACATACATAAAATAGACCTTTTTAGATATTTTTATAAAAATGAATCAGATGGTAAAAAAACTAAATGAAAGTTAGTTCTGGCTTCCATAACTTTATATGTCGCTTTTATTTTGACGTTGCGACAGTAAAGAACAGGTCTAGCAATACTATACAGGGGCGTAGTTAGGGCTTGAAAAATTATACGCAAATCGAGGCACAAAGTACCGAGAGGGGGAGCGTGCGGGAGCGGGTGTCCCCCTCCCGCTGGTAGGGGTATGGGGGTCTCCCCCGGAAAATTTTGAAAAATTAGATGTTAAATCGTGGGCTCTGGCATGTTTTGAAGCACCTTTTGCATGTAAAGCATGAAGCATTTTCATCAAGTCAAAATCAAGTGGGCATTTGCCCTTTTGCTCTACGCGAGGTTTCCGTCCTCGCTGAGCCCACCTTAGGACACCTGCGTTACAGTGTATGTATTATTTCCAAATGCACAAGAAAAATTGTACTTAAAATTTAAGAACACCCCCTCCCGCTGGTAGGGGTATGGGGGGTCTCCCCCGGAAAATTTTGAAAAATTAGATGTTAAATCGTTGGCTCTGGCATGTTTTGAAGCACCTTTTGCATGTAAAGCATGAAGCATTTTCAAGCCATTTTCCCCCATAAATCGATAAACATATAGCTGCTTGTTTTACTTTCTAACTTATTTCATTATAACTTCGAACAGATTTATAAAGAAAAAAGGCAGTGTACGCCTTGTAATTTTCTTATAAACATACACAAAAATGTTTCCATGTGAAGTTTAATTAAGGATAGGATGCAGGTCATGAAAATGTTCTATGTATGAATGCACGTTCAATTGTAAAACGCATTTAACCAGATAACAAGTGTTTTTAGCATTTCTCATCAAATCAGTTAGATAAGAACAGCTTTTCTCTTAAGCCTTCAAGTCTTATTATCCAAGTGTATGTATTATTTCCAAATGCACAAGAAAAATTGTACTGTGAGAACGCTTCTATTCTATCGTAAGAAAGTAGGGAAATTACCAGATACAACGGGATATTAAATGGTCTAATGATAACTCCATAGGTCTCCTCAGGCGGTGATGAGAAAGTAACAGACTTACTCATAGATATATTTTGTTGCCCACAAAAAAATATGGCCGACTCTTGTGATGGATTTCATGTGTTCTTTTGAGTGTGTGTGTCCATCAAAGACTTTTCTTGCGTTGCTCCAGTCAATCAACGGACGAGCAACAACCACATTTTCAGCTGCATTATAGGCAAAACATGGAGCAAAAAATACCCAATCAAATAAAGGGATGTACGTACCTTAAGTAGATGGGTGTTTTTTCGAGTTCTCCGAGAGGTGCATCCCAACCTGTATGTGGCTCGAACCGCTCGGTAAGGACAACATTTTTTTAGAATCTGGCATTCTTAGTCGGCTTCTGATATTAATACTTCCGAAATCCAGGAATCGTGCTCCCTGGGAGCTTCTAGCGGTTCACGAGGGGAGAAGAAGCAGGGGGAGACAAAGAGGGGGAGGTGGGCGGAGAAGAAGACAGAGAAGGAGATGCGACATTGGCGTCTGATTTGCTGATCACAGGAGGGTCACATGCTAGGTCTTGTGAATTCTGTTTTGTTTCTGCTATCAACTTGAATGGCGTCCCGTTTTAGGACCATAATAAGGGTCACTTGTCTTGGAATTTGGCGGATGTTTCTTTTCATTTTGACAACTAATTACACACCAAAAATTAAATTTTTCCCCGAGTTGATGATTTTTGAAATATTGATCTAGAACTAAAAAAAATAAAGTTGTTTTAAAATAGAGCTATTCCAAAGGAAAGGATTGGTCTAAATCTTTGAAAAAAGTCTTAATAATCTTTATTTCCAACGATAAGTTATTATGAGCGTAGTTTGTAGATAAAATAATGCTGTGCTTTTCATTTGTCTCTGTGCAATAAGTTTGTAAATGCTCTTAAATTCCTATTGTACACACTGGGACCCAGCACAGTGTTGGGATTATGGGATGGTGTAAAAAAAGTAATTCTAGAAAAAAAAATATATATCTACTGTATATATAATATATAGACAAGGGGTTGAACTCGCCAAATCGATAAATAAAAACAATTTTTTGTCGAATTTTGTTGTGAAAAGTATCTAGAATGAAAGAAAATGGTCTAACTAAGAAAATGAATCCGAACACCAATATCTTTTATTCAGTCGTTAACGCTGTACAGACGTTAAAAGTAATGTTTACGTGACGTCACAATGTAGCGCCAAACAGCACGTGCAAAACAAACAAATCAAGTACGCTATTTTAATGTCGCAAACGTTTTAAGTTTTACATTTATTTCACTTTAAATAATCTTTATTTCGATTGAAAAATCAAAGAGTGAAATAAAATAAACAAAGTTTTATCAACGTTTTCAAAACTCGTTATTCATTTCACGACAGGGGCGGAGCCATATTTAACAAAGTACGTGTGACGTCACACGCACTTGTTACTGCATTTGAAATAAAAATGAGCAATTTTTTCATACTATTTCACGTAAAAAGTACATCCACGGGGGAGGAAGTGTTACACGAAGGATGGAGTTCTTATGATAACTTGTTTGGAGTTCTTATGATAACTGTCACGGAGTTCCTGGAAAACGTTACGGATTTCTGTGGAAAACTTTTCTATATACTAGGAGAACTCGCCTAAAAATGGTTATTTTCAACTTTAAATGGGGAGTTTGAGGTGAAAAAATTAAACTTTGATAATTGAGCTTGCCCTACATATTGTATTTTGTTTCAGAACAAATCTTTAAGTCCATATTTCGTCGCCGTTTAAAAAAAATCTGGAAATTTTGAGAAAAAAATCAAAATTACTCGCTAATTCGTACATATTGCCCTTTTCATTTGTGATCTTCTTCGTTGCTATACTTAATTACCTAATTATTATGGAGAGTTGCAAACATAAAGCCCGGGCTAATAAATTTATACCCGATTTTTCAAATGTTACGGAGTTCTTGCGATAACTCAAAATATGTCCTGGAGTTCTTATGATAACTTTTGTTACTGCCAGTGTGTTTTTGTGCTTAATCACGGCGCGTTTAAGCGTATTTTATTAGACAATAAGTGTGTAAATCATTATGAAGCATAGTACGCTTATCATTTGCACAAAAATTTGGTTATACGAGGGATGTCCGGAAAGTTCATATACATCTTCATTTTTTATTGTATAACAATACATACGCTGTACAAATTTTGTCAGCATAAATATACATATTTAGCAAACACATTTATCAAATATTATTGAACTGTGACCAACGTTTGTATTTTAACAATATTTACATACAACATATATACATCGTCATGGCGCACTTTGACAGCGTCAACGGCGTCAAATTAACGTCATGTTTACCAACTATTCAATTTCTTTTTATTTCAATAGCCATGGTACCTGTCTGGCGTATACTTAATACATGTAATGTTCCTTTGCTATTACTTCATGTATTTCATATTTAAAATTATTATTTAAAATCAAAGATGTCACTGGTTCCCAGTGTGTGAGATGTCTGCCTTTTTCAAAAATTGTAACGCAATCTACATTATTTCGGCCATGCTACTTTTGGTCGTCTGGAGCGTTTCTTATACGACATCCTGTCATCACCGCTTCTTAATCTTGTTTGACATTTAAACACAAGTTGCCTTAAACATTTTATGGTTGATTTTGTTTTTAAAGATAAAGATTAAAATTTCAGTTGGCGCCATATAAGCGTTGCTATGAAGTTAAATATCATTACGTTGCTCCGTCCAACACAAAATTTACGCACCTTCATTGCCTATAATCGTCTTTTACAAGCTGTTTGTTTACGTATGACGTCATAATTTACACTAAATACTATGTAATAGTATCTTATGATGCCACAAAATTAAAAAGAGATTATGCGTTAAAATTACAACTTTTAGCAACTTATTATTCGAGTAGCTATCGTTATGAAATCAAAGTGCTCCGTGATTCGTTGATCATGTTGCCATAGTGATCGGCGCTTTACAGATATTTATTTTATTAGTCTTTTAATTTAGAAATATGTAGCAAATAAATACTTTTGCAAAATATTCAATCATCATATTGATATGACTGTTTATAATAATTTTATAGCCTTGTCTATGAACTTTCCGGACAGCCCTCGTATAACGTTGGTTTTGATCGTGTTTTTCAGTTCAAGAGATATTTTTCATACCTCCGTTTCTTGTGTTTTTTGTGTTTGTTTTGGTCTTTTTGGTTGTTTTTTTTTATTATTTTATTGGAATGACTGTAAACATACTTGATGTAGAGCATTTACTTACAGGATAAAAAAGCGCTTTGAATCATGATTCCGTCATATATACATTATTCCTGGCAGTTTTAGAGAACATTAAGTAACTATGCTATCGGTATGCATGTAAATGGTTTTCAGCAAAATAGGAGGTAGTATGCACTACTTTTATCTAAATTTAATGAGGTGGGTGTCGTCTTTATGTTTCAACGGGTATTTCAATTTCTAAAAGGTATCAGTTTTTGTCATAGAAACGTATAAAGTTCTATGACAATGATATGACGATAGAAAGTAAGTCTTCAATAAGATATGTGAGTCACCGTAAGGTTCATGCCGTTTATCGACCTTGTTCCTTTCTCTATTAAATCCAATGTAGCATCACGTGACGTACAGCAATTTCCATATTTCGGAAAATTACTGCATACATTTTTCTTATCAAAGTTGGAGTCCTTGTGGAAATTTTGCAACAACTTTTGCTGTAATTGATTACAAAAATATATTGTCGAACTTCTTTCGCTCGAACCCGTAGGGCACGTGCAAATTTGTCGATGAGATCGGTAGTAATCGGTTGATTTTTATGCATAAAAAGATCATACATTTCGGGTGCATGGGTGTAAAGGATATCCAGGTTATTTACGATACATGGTATATAATGATACAATTTACTTAGCCGCTTCTTGAGGGAAGCCCAACTACACGGTGCATATCCATATCGGTACCCTCTTTGCGAAATCTGCTCAAACGGTACCCTCTTCGAACATGCACAGGTCATTCTCTGCTAAAAACAAACCAGCGATGGATAACAATCCAGTAAAAATTCATTGTAATAAGGAAAGGAGGTATGACACGTAGAAAAGATGTATACCACGGAACACTAGAATGTTTTATTTATGTGCTGATTTGCCATGTGCACGTTTTTCATGTACTGCAAATTCACAATAAGCTACAAAAAATCGACATGTCTTGCCTCGCCCATCACATCGACATATTTTTCGGGCTGAAATGAACCTTTGGCTTGATTATATTTGCATCATCACACATATTTAATATGTTCATATACATATCATATTCGGACAAATGGCAGTATATTGTCAAAAATAAATGAAAAATTCATAAAAACACCCTACTTTCGGTTTTGCAGCGGCACGGGCTACCACTCTTCATTTGAATTTTCATATCACATGTACCCTCTCATTTTTTAACACATAGGCACGAGCACGACATATACTTTTATGTGTTAATCGCTAAGTATGTAATATTTACATACAAGTAAGAAATATTACATACATACTTAACGATTAACGCAAATAAAAGCATCGAACCCACGCCAGAGAGGTAACTGGATTAGAAGTCATCGACTCAAACCCCTCGACCATGGAGGCGGTCGTTCCTGAAGATAGCTTAGCACCTGTTTATCCTATGTAGACTGTACACCAAAGCAGTTTCATGTCTTCCCCAGATATATTGAATGATCGTGTTTTAATTTCGCCACATGACCTCAATGTTGCATTTTGCGGAAACTTATGACATAAAACTTTTGTTGACGAACAGTATACACAGAAACATTTAGTGCATTCGTTGGGTTTTATAATGTCAATATGATTTCGCACAAATTTAATTAGGAACTAAAACACGATCAAAGCCAACGTTATATAACCAAATTTTTGTGCAAATGATAAGCGTACTATGCTTCATAATGATTTACACACTTACTGACTAATAAAATACGCTTAAACGTGCCGTAATTTAGCACAAGAGCACACTGGCAGTAACAAAAGTTATCATAAGAACTCCAGGACATATTTTGAGTTATCACAAGAACTCCGTAACATTTGAAAAATCGGGTATACATTTATTAGCCCGGGCTTTATGTTTGCAACTCTCCACTATAAATAGGTGATTATGTATAGCAACGAAGAAGATCACAAATGAAAAGGTCAATATGTACGAATTAGCAAGTAATTTGGAAATTTTTCTCAAAACTTCCAGATTTTTTTTAAACGGCGACGAAATATGGACTAAAAGATTTGTTCTGAAACATAATACAATATGTAGGGCAAGCTTAATTATCAAAGTTTAATTTAGCACCTCAAACTCCCCATTTAAAGTTAAAAATAACCTTTTTTTTGGCGAGTTCTCCAAGTATATAGAAAAGTTTTCCACAGAAATCCGTAACGTTTTCCAGGAACTCCGGAACAGTTATCATAAGAACTCCAAACAAGTTATCATAAGAACTCCATCCTTCGTGTAACACTTCCTCCCCCGTGACATCGAGCTCGCTTTGAGGCTTTGCCTTTTTCATATTATTTATCCGAAAAGTTGAGATTTGTTCCGTTATCGGAATACCACGCCTTTTATCATTGAGTTACATTGTAAATGGCAGCGCCCGAGTAGAACTGACACTGAAAATTTCATTGATAGGTATAGAATTTCTTTATATTTTTGAAATGTTTTTTATTTGATTTTCTTTTAAATATACACGTGTAGTGTATAGCCGGGCAAGCCAAAGCCCGGACCCGCTTCGCGGGCCCGGTCTTTGACTTCCCCGTATTAACGACGGCTTCGCACGCTTTGCTCATTCTGGGACAATTTATTTTGTTTATTAGTCAAAATCGCTGTATGAGTATCCGATACTTACAATTTCTTCAAATTAGCCTGATATTTGTGTCAAATAACGAAGTCGAAACTGCATTTCAATCTGCTTGAATAAAAATGGCGTCGTTGAAGAGCCAATCACGTGATTCACTCGCGCATTTATATAATTTCTGCGTACAGTACAAATTTAAACTAAATTGTAATTTTAATTTTCAATACTTTAATACAATTATAAATGTATGACAACCCCTTCTATATTCAATGCATGAATGGATTTTCTAACTTGTAACCGAACATACGGAAGTATTTTTTTGTCAACGAAATTCAGTTGGCAATAAGAAATAGTTCGGTTAGCGCTAGCGCGCGGAGCAAAATTACCGTATATCGTAAAATGGAAAGGCAGAGTTGCGATTGTTTGGAATTGCGATTGTTTGCCTGTAGATGGGTTGTTATACCTTTGTGTCGATTTACAATCGACACAAGTAAATCGACACAAAAATAGCACAGACATTAATTTTACCTGTTTGTTTAAAAAACATGCCTATAAATAGTACGGGAAATCCGATTGCTGTGTGCATGCGCAGTAGATGCTCATTTTGATTTTCTACGTCTAACCAAGAGAATTGGATATGCAAAAAGACATGAAAGATGCACAATGTTTCTTCTCAGTAAGTTAACAAAATTAAAGATAAAAAATTGCATTACATCGAGTTCTGTAAATTAAAGATGAAATAATAGTTGCCTGACATGAAATAGAAATTTTCTCAGATACAAACAGATGATTTGCATCGAGCACGGACTTTAATTGACAAATTGTAATTTAAATCCGTGCATCGAGGTATAAAAAATGAATTGATACAAAGAGTTGTTTCAATACTCAATATAAGTAATAATCTGTAAATAAAAAGTAATAAGTTATAACAAAAATAGGTAATAAGTAATAAGTTTTAAATAATAAATTTCCTTCCAGGGCTTCCGTACACAATGGTCTAAAGAAGATACTTTGTCATCGGAATTAAGTAACTGCAAAAATGCCATCTATATTAATGTTATCTTGTTTTTACATATATAAATGTAATTCGGCAAAAAGATGAATTTCAGAGACTTTGTTCTCACTGCTTCAATCCTGTAATTAATAAGGACAAACGCACTATGTTGGATTTGTCATGACGCGGCTCATATGCTGTTGACATATACGAGCTATAGTGCGGCGGATATTACATAACGTATACGGGTCGAACGATAAGACCATGTGCACGATCAAATTTGTTAAATAAATGCTTTAAATATTACTATGGTCAAAAAAGGTGTATGTAGTATGTAAAATTCACATTTTCGTTATCATGATTTAAATCCAACATGCAATTGAGAAGATTTTTTAATCTGTCAAATTATCTATTCACTAGTGATATATCTTGTCTAATATGTAAAGTTATTACAATTGGATTATTATCACACTTTATTATTCTTTTAAATCTTATGTTGCATGTATGAGCCGCGTCACGACAAAACCAACATAATGGGTTTGCGACCAGCATGCATCCGCGCAGTCTGATCAGGATCCATGCTGATAGTTATCAGTTTCTCTACTTGTTATAGAGTTTGTAAGCGAACAGCATGGATCCTGATCAGACTGCGCGAATACGCTGGTCTGGATCCATGCTGGTCGCAAACACACTATGTTGGATTTGTCATGACGCGGCTCATATGCTATTGACACATACGACGAAAATGTGAATTATTATATGCATAAAAAGTATGTTACAGTAAGGATTCAATAAAGTTTGAAAGTTTTGTTGAATTCTCGAATTCATTGAATCAAATTAAATTAGTGATGGAGTTAAATAATACACGTATAGAAATGCTGTGAGACATAGCATGTATAAAACTGTTAAATCTTAGAAAAGATATAAATGCCAAAAACTATTAATTTTTAAGATACTTAATCACGAAAGAAGCAAATAATTAATCATACATACTGAACATTATAGATCATAATAATAATAATAATAATAATAATAATAATAATAATAATAATAATAATAATAATAATATCTTTATTTAAAGAAGGTTACACATTAAGAACATACAATAACAATCATATATATCTTATTTCCAAAGTGGCCTTCTGAAAAAGAAAACAACAACAACAACAACAACAACAACAACAACAGGACATGCATAGGTAGAAAAATGAATGTATAATATGTAATTTTTAGAATAATACAACTCATATACTTTCGACAGACACTCAACAATTTTTGATTACACATATATGTATATTGCATCATTTGTTCGTTCGTTCATTCGTTCGTTCATATATTCATTCATTCATTCATTCATTCATTCATTCATTCATTCATTCACTCACTCATTGATTCATATGAACATCAAGATATGCTTTGTATTTTTCTTTAAAACATTTAAGGTTATTAACATTACGAATATTTAAAGGTATATTGTTCCAAATGTTCATGCCATAATAAGAAAATGTGTCTTCAATATAATTTGTTTTAGGTCTTGTCCATAATACAATATCTTTCCGTGACCTAGATCTTAAGTTATATATTTTGTTGTCGGATAAAGTCATCAGTTCTGTCATATAAGTCGGTGCCATGTTATTTAAAGTTTTAAAAACAAGCACCGCCGTGTGGTATTTACATCTGTCAAGGAACGGTAACCAATTAAGAGTTTCGAATAGATTTGTTGACGGAGATCTTTGAGGTTGCTGAGGAGGTTTTGAGGAGCAGCGTGGAAAGAGAACGCGCCGTTCGACAGGTGGTGGGTCACTTCAAGGACAACAGGTCACAATACCTCCATTTCAATCTTATACTTAAATGAATGTTGAGGAACTGAAAAAGCTACCAAGTGATGAAAAATTAAACGCACTATTAGATGGAATGTCAAATTTAGGATTATTGAAATATAGATTAGATAGTGTCGAATCTACTATTTATGTTAACTGTGCTAGACATGAAGTAACGGACCAACGCTTGAAATTACTCGAATATCGGTCACTGGATTTAGAGGCCCGGGCAAGAGAACAAAATATTATTATAACGGGTTTAAAAGAAAGCAGAGATGAAAACTGTGTAAATTTAGCCAGGGACTTTATAAAGTCTCGACTTGGTCTAGACGCAAAAACGTTTAACATTTTGGACGCATATAGAATAGGCAGGATAATCAAACCACATGTTGTTCACACTACCAGACCACAACATAGGTTTCTTCTAGTTACTCTTAGTCATAGAGTTGAAGTAGACTGTCTCATGCAAAACGCTTATAAATTAAAAGGTATGGATTTTGGCTTAACACGTGACTACCCCAAAGAAATAAGTGACGCGAGAAAAGTGCTGTGGCCAAAGTTTAAAATGGAGCGATCTAAGCACGGTCCTAGAGAGGTACATATTATTTACCCAGCGGCCCTTAAAGTTAAAGGCAAGATTGTCGAAGACATGTTCCCAGATTGGCATGAGACCCTCAGGGGCTCGCGCCACACGAGTGCTTCTAAGCGCGTCTCTGACACTGTCAAGAAAAATTCAGAATCAATGCGCCAAGCGTTTGCTAAACAATATAGCGGGCCACGTGAGCAAACGGAGACCTTGCAAACCGAAGCAGACGACGACCCAGTTATTGACATTGTCAACTCGCATACAAATGGTAATTCGCCCTCGAATGATAAAAGTAGCAGCAATGGACATAAAGGTGCGAAGAGGTCAACAGCCACTGAAACACCATTACGAACAATGAGCGAACCAAAACCGGGAACAGAATATACTCAATTATCTCGAGGGAAAGGTCCGAAGCACAAAAAATCCACTTCCGGTGGGTCGGCGTATTCAAGCCATCCTGATACAACTCCACTTCATGAGAGCGAAGATAGTGATCACAGTGATTAGCACGTGCAGGGGACAGTGCGTACATGTAATGATCACGTGCCTAGTACTGTTGATTTAGTTTCTGATAATTTACTTCCAAATGAACTACACGATGACTTATGTGAAGGTAATATATTATACTTGTGCGCTGAATGCATTAATTTACCAAGTACATCAAAATTTATTATGTGTGAACATTATAAAAGCATGAATTCGGTTTTAAATTTTGCAAATTTACAATGTACATCTCCATCAACTTATGATACTGATTTTAAACAGAAAGAAACGTTAAATAATAATCTTCATAACTCTGATGATGTTACTATGGAAAATACCTCCGAAAACTTATTATGTATTAATGTTTTGAAGATAGGGAGTTTAAATGTCTGTGGACTGAAGAAAAGATGTAATTACCCAGAATTTTTGAGCTTGATACAAGACTATGATATTTTTTGTGTTGAAGAAACTAAACTCGATAAATATGATAAAATTAATGTACCCGGATATACATTTTATTCAAAGCCAAGGTCTGAAAAGTATTATAGAAAATCCGGAGGAATAGGTGTTTTTGTTAAAGATATTATTTCAGACAAAGTTGAAGTATTATATTCTAGCAGTGAATATGTTTTATGGTTGAAACTTAAATGCATTTATCTATGGCCAAGAAGAATATTTAGTTTTAGGGTCTGTTTATGTTCCTCCATTACAATCTCGTTTTTTACAGAAGATGAGTTTTTTCCTTTTTGAAAATGATATCTCTAGTATGTGTAGTGTATATAAATACTGTATTCTCATTGGCGATGTAAATGGTCATACATCAAATCTCCCCGATTATGTTGTTTTTGATGATTTTTTAACTAAACATTTTGGTTTTGATGAAGATTTTACTAACGAATTTAACTGTATTGACTATTTGGAAGAAAATAATTTTCAAATTAAAAGAAACACAACTGATACTAAGATTAATGCTATTGGTTTAAAGCTATTAGAAATATGTAAATGTAATAATCTTTTTATTGCAAACGGTCGAATTGGTGAAGATCGGTCGATTGGTAAATGTACGTTTAGGGAGACTTCCGTGATAGATTATGTATTATTTTCATCAAACTGTTATAGCCTTATCTCTGACTTCAAAATTTGCGATGTAGATAATTTATTTTCAGACGGTCACTCCGTTTTATCTTTGAATTTCAGAATTCCTTTAACATCGATATATAAAGTTACGAATGAAAGCGCTCGCGAAAATGAAGCTATTAGAAAACCACCTAAGTGGGAAAATGAAAAAAAAAACTTATTTATAGCGAATTTAAATGAAAATAATCTGAATTATATAAATACAAAATTACAATCTCTTACTACTCACTGCACAAAGTCAGATTTGAATGACATTGCGGATAACATCGGACAATTATTTAATGAATCAGCGTTTAAATCATTTAAAAGAAGCGATTTTCAGCGAAATTCTATAAATGATCAAAATATGCCTTATTACAAACCCTGGTTCGGGCCTGAGTGTAAAAAGGCTAGACGACGATACCATATCGCACGGAAAAAGTACTTTACACATAAAAACGAACAGTATAAACACGAACTAAATCGTGCTAGTAAAGTGTATAAACAAACAATTAATACTTACATTCATAAACATAGAACGCGAAATGAGCGTAAATTAAGAGAGATGCACTCTAAACGCCCTAAAGATTTTTGGAAAGTTATAAATAATTTAAACTCACCGTCATCAGTTCAAGATATGCCTGACGTACAAACATTTTATGATCATTTTAAAACGGTAAATTCAGAGAGTAATTTTGAACAGGACTTTTTTGACATGTCAAATATTAATTTGCAAAATAATGAGATATTAAATCGCAGAATTTCATCATTTGAAATTAGAAAATGATTGATAAAAGTAACACTTCTAAAGCTGCCTCGCCGCAAGATTATATATACAATGAATATATTAAAAGTACAGCAGACCTAATGATTCCTATATATTGCGATTATTTTAATAAAATATTTGATTCTGGTGTTTTACCGGACTGCTGGTTAGCTGGTACCATTATCCCGATATACAAAAAGAAAAGGCTCTCCTCAAGACCCAATAAACTACAGACCAATTACATTACTTAGCTGTCTTGGCAAAATTTTTACTGCTGTTCTTAATGAAAGAATTAATGAATACTTAACTATAAACAATATTCTTAATGAAAATCAGGCGGGGTTTAGGTCTAAATATTCAACATCTGACCATATTTTTACACTGAAATTTTTAGTTGATAGAATTAAAGCACACAAAAAAAAAATTATTTTGCTCCTTTGTTGATTTTTCATCGGCATTTGACAAAATTTGGCGTGTAGGTCTTTGGGGTAAACTTGTACAAAATGGTGTTAATGGTAAACTTTTTCAAATTATTTTTAATATGTACCAAGACATTAAATCTTGTGTTTCTGTCAATAACAGTTTTTCCCCGTTTTTTTGGCAGTTTCTGTGGGGTCCGTCAAGGGGAAAAATTTGTCCCCCATTTTATTTCTATTTATCTGAATGATTTGGACGACTATTTAGCCATAAATAACCGAGGTATCAATATTGAAAAAAATTGATGACAATATTATAACATATTTTAAAACTCTTTGTATTACTTTATGCGGATGACACGATTATAATTAGTGAAAAAGAAGATGAGTTTCAAAATTTACTCTATGATTTTAATTGTTATTGTGAACAGTGGAAACTGTCCATAAACATGGCTTAAACAAAAATAATTATATTTGGAACTAACAGACCCGATAATTATAATTTCCGTATTATTACATGTACAAGTAGAAATAGTAAAGGAATATAAATATCTTGGCATATTATTTTCATCTTCTGGTAGTTTTTTTAATGCTCGAAAATCGATTGCAAGTCAGGCAAATAAAGCCATGCACATACTTTATACAAGAATATTTAACTTAGACTTGCCGTTGGACATTCAATTAAAGCTTTTTGACCAAAACCATCTTACCGATCCTTACGTATAATTGCGAAATTTGGGGATTTGAAAACTTAGATATGCTCGAAAAAATACATAATGATTTCTTAAGAAAAATTACAAAAAGCAGAAAAAGCACGCCACTTTATATGTTGTACGGAGAATTAGGTCGATATCCACTGGAAATTATTGTTAAAACAAGAATGATAAATTTTTGGTCTAAATTATTATCGGGTAGTACAACAAAAATTTCAAGAATATGTTATGAAAATATGCTTCATTCTACAGTTTGCTATAAATGGTTAGATTGTATTAGAAATATTTTAAACGAAACCGGAAATACACATATTTGGATATATCAAAAGTCAACAAATGTCAAAAATATTGGTAAAAACATTAAGAGAATATTAATCGACCAATTCATTCAAAAATGGAATGGACAACTAGCTAAATCATCTAAGGGTACAAACTATAGAATATTTAAAAATGATATAATATTTGAACCATATTTAAACATACTGCCTGACAATTTGCGTTGTTCACTTTTCCATTTTAGAACTGGTAATCACAGGCTTCCCGTTGAAACGGGAAGGTGGCGTAATTCATTTCTCCCTTATGAAGATAGGAAGTGTAATTTATGCAGTTTGAATGAAATAGGCGACGAGTTTCACTATTTATTTACATGTCCTTTTTTTATTTTGAATAGAAAACGTTATTTATCAAGTTACTTCTACAGACAACCAAATATATTAAAATTTAGGGAATTATTCACAATTGGTCGCTTGCAAACCCTTAAAAAATTATCGTTATTTGTTCGTGATATTATAAGGCACTTTAAAGTATAAACATGTTAGGAACATTTTACTTACCACAGTATTGTTATCCTCTAGAATTGCATCGTATTTTTAACATTAACCATTAATAACACACATTCCACTGCCTGTACTGACCGATACATATTTAGCGAATTTCTAATGACCTTGTCCCACATTCCAAACAATTGAAATCGTGCAATATACTACATTTGTAGTTTTCCAGATCTCGCGAGATTTCAATACTCATTCATAATATTTTACTATGACACGGGAAACTCGTGCAGACGGTCGTAGGCAGACAGTAATTGTTCGAGCGCTATCTATGTTTATTTTAACGCTATTTTTTATTATTTTTGTTTTTCTCCTTCTGTTTGTTATACTAAATACCGGTCACCATTGTGTTTTTTTGTTTGTTTTTTGTGTGTGTTTTTTGTTTGTTTTTTCGTGTGTTTTTTACAAAGAATTTTCTACTTATTTAAAAGAGTAGGTTATATCATGTACCTTATTTACATATGATTAAGGAAAAAGTATTATATAATGACCTGTGTTGATATATGCAACAATAA
Source organism: Ruditapes philippinarum (assembly GCF_026571515.1). NCBI lineage: Eukaryota > Metazoa > Mollusca > Bivalvia > Venerida > Veneridae > Ruditapes > Ruditapes philippinarum. The sequence goes on along the minus strand of NW_026855682.1, from coordinate 19,270 downwards.
GTTATGTATTCTAGTGGTGAGAGAATAGCTGTCCCCATGTTGTTTAACAATTACACGCTTGATTTTGATATTTTCAATTAAAAAATAAGAACCCACATTTATACCATTGTATTTAGTCATACTGTTCTATGTAACGTGACTCAAAAATAAAAGTATTTGTTGTTGTTGTTGTTGTTGTAAAATGATTTTAGAAATTCGTTTTTGTAACTTACAAACATTATTTATGTAGTTTGTGTTTCCTTTACCCCATATAATACAACAATAGTCCATAATGGGCAATATATATGCATTGTAAAACAATAATTTCATATCAAAGTGCAAAAAATACGATATTTTTTTCAATAAGGCAATTTTTCCGTTAAGTTTTTTACAAACATTGTCAATTTGCAAGTGCCATTTTAAGTTGTTATCTATGCAAATTCCCAAGACTTTTTGATCAGTTACATTTTCAAGAGCTATTTCATTTATCTTAAGAATTAATTTTCTCATAATATTTACTTTTTGTCTTGTTCCTATTACCATACATTTTGATTTATCTGGATTTAAGGCCATATTATTTATTTTGCACCATTTGTCAATGTTATTTAAATGATCTTGAAGTTTTATGTCTACTTTTGATATATTTTCTCCGGACTCATAAAGAGTAGAATCGTCTGCGTATAAATCAATTTTCATATCATTACCAATGAAAGTTATGTCATTTATGTATATTAGAAATAATAAAGGTCCTAATATTGAGCCTTGTGGAACACCGGCAATTATTTTCATTGTCTGAGATTGTAGATCACCTATCTTAACCAGTTGTATTCTGTTAGAAAGATATGACATAAAAAAACTTAACGGCATTTTCAGAAAAATGATAAAGTTTAAGTTTATGCAAAAGTATTTCATGGTCAACCAAATCAAAGACTTTCTTTAAGTCTAAGAATACAGTCCCTATAATATCTCCACTGTCAACAACTTTTAACCAAGTATCTATTAAACTTATGAGTGCAGTATTACATGAATGATTTTTACGAAATCCTGATTGTTTATTATGAATAATGTTCGTTTTTTCAAAGAATGAGTGTATTTGTTTGGCAATATGGCGCTCAAATATTTTGGATATAGTTGACAAAATTGATATCGGTCGATAGTTATTTGCTTCATTCTTATCCCCCGATTTAAAAATAGGTATAACTCGAGCTCTTTTTAAATTATCTGGGAAAATATTAGATTTAATACTATTATTGATAATTGATGCAATTATTGGTGTAATATAATCTCCACAATATTTGATGATGTTTGGTCCAATTCCATCTAATCCTGTAGATTTTTTAATATTCAGTTTTTCAATAATAAGTTTTACTTCAAACGGTGTAATTAATTCAATATTAAATTCATGATGTATTAGCTTTTGGTCTAAAGTTTCTTTCAATTTTGAAAAATTTGTATTTGAAAACTTTGTTTTATGTATGACATTCGAGATATTGACAAAATACTTATTTAATTCATTTATAATATTAACAGTTCCGTATATTTCTTTATTACCTGTCACTAGTCTGTCTGGCATTGTTATACAACCTTTTTTATTTAGATTTGAAACGTCCTTTAAATTTTTCCATAAAAATGCCGGGTCTTTGTTATTTTTAATAGCATTGTTAAAGAAATCTCTTTTACTTTTTTTTACCATTGATGTTATTTTATTTCTGAGCAATTTGTATTGTTCATGTTTCCCTACTTTATGATAGTAATCGCGTTCATGTATAAGATATTTTATCTCATCAGTAAACCATTCCGGGCGGTGTTCACGTTTGATACGTTTTTCTTTTATTGGTGCATGCTTTTTCAAGATAGTATTTAAAATGGAGTAAAATAAGCTAAGGGATTCATTCGGATTTATTATGTGCTCGACTAATTCAAGATCGGATAAAGCAAGGTCTGCCTGAAAATCAATTACATTGAAGTTTTTAAAACATCTATATTTAATCGAATTATGTTCATTAATCAATCGGGTACTACATGCTTTCGTTGATCATGAAATACCTATCGGATAATGATCACTTAATGAGGTATCAGAAACAAACGATTCAATAATATATCTGCTACTGTTTGTATAAACATGATCTATATTTTTTTGGGTACGTTTTGTTATCCTAGTAGGATCTGTGATAAGCTGTTTCAAACCATATTTCGTTATCAAATCACCCCATTTTGTATTGTCATATTTTTTCTTTTTATTCATTGGATAAAAGTTTATATTGACATCTCCTAGAATATGATATTCTATACTTGATATATCTATTATACTTAGTTGGTTTTCATAATCGTCAATCCAAGATTGGTGTACATTTGGTGGGCGATAAGAAAAGGTTAAAAGAAAATGATCATGGGATCATTTAAAGGCATATCGTTATGACATGTGCATACAGCATGTTAACTTGTCCAAGTATCATGATGACTTGTGCAAACAACATGTTAACTTGTCCAAGCATAATGATGACTTGCGCAAATGCCATGCTAACTTGTCAAAATTTTATGATGACATGTGCAAACAGTATGTTAACTTGTCAGATCATCGTGATAACATGTGCAAACAACATGCTAACTTGTCCTAGTATCATGATGACTTGTGAAAGCAATATGTTAACATGTCCAAATTTCATGATGACATGTGCAAACAGCATGTTAACTTGTCAAGGTATCATGATGACTTGTGCAAACTACATTCTAACTTGTCAATGTATCATGATGACTTGTGCAAATGCCATGTTAATTTGTCAATGTATCATGATGACATGTGCAAACAACATGCTAACTTGTCCTAGTATCATGATGACTTGTGAAAGCAATATGTTAACATGTCCAAATTTCATGATGACATGTGCAAACAGCATGTTAACTTGTCAAGGTATCATGATGACTTGTGCAAACTACATTCTAACTTGTCAATGTATCATGATGACTTGTGCAAATGCCATGTTAATTTGTCAAAGAATCGTAATGACTATGTACTGTGTGCAAAACACATGTTAACTTGTTAAGGTATTATGAGCATGTCATCACGATAATTCGACAAGTTAACATGCTGTTTGCACATGTCATCATGAAATATTGACAAGTTAACATGTCGTTTGCACAAGTCATTATGATATTTTGACAAGTTAACATGTCGTTTGCACAAGTCATCATGATATTTTGACAAGTTAACATGTCGTTTGCACATGTCATAATGATTATTTGACAAGTTAACATGCTGTTTGAACAAGTCAGCATTGTCTTTATTCATCATTCTTATGATGTAAATTGCACATGTTTATATGCTTAAATGACAAAATAGTATCATCATTTCACAAGATAGCAAATACATTGATAGCATAAGACAGTCACGGCGTTCCATATAAGCTGGTGTATCTCATGATCAACTTGCTATTCTGTGTACAGAGGTGGCTGTTGTGCTTCTACGATCACAACATTGTCATAGAAACTGATTTTTGTGACCTATTAGCATTTATGTAACATTTTAATGTTCTTTTTAAATAATGTTTTATTTAATAATTACAGAAATAGAGAATATTGAATGAGTGTACATTTATACTAAAATTGAACGAGTTGGATAAAATCATATTATTGGAGCCTCTGGCTAGCACACTATTATTGTTTTATTCAATGACTTCAATAAATTTAGTATTGATTCTACACGAAAATAATATTTCATTTATTGCATATATAAAATAACAACTATTAACTGTTTTTTTTTTCATTGACGCGCCTATAGTGCGCACTTTAACGCTATGTTTATATATCACATAAACCGCGGTGCAGGAGTGTAATAAATAGAGGCTATTGAAGGAGTGTAAGTTCAATACTGAATTTATTGCACGAGTTGAAAAAAATTATATTATGCGAGCCTCTGGCGAGCATAATATCATTTTATTCAACGAGTGCAATAAATTCAGTAATGAACTTACACGAATTTAATATTTTATTTATCACATACCCAAAATAAAGACCATTTAAAGTGAAATAAGAGTCATATTTCATTGACTTGCCTATAGTATAACGCTAACATTTAGCGCATCTTTACACTTTACACATGTATACGTCACGTCAAAATATATGCACGGCCGAGCATTACCATATTTACGGAGTCGCAAAATCGGCACGGGCCAGAGGCTCGCATAATATGATTTTATTCAACTCGTTCAATAAATTTAGTATTAAACTACACTCATTTAATATCCTCTATATATAGCGCAAATGACGTCAAGTTTTAATTACACTACACAGGTAAAATATGCACCACATGTTTGTTGTATGTTTGGTACACCGTACGTTTGTTGTATGTTTGGTACACCACATGTTTGTTGTATGTTTGGTACACCGTATGTTTGTTGTATGTTTGGTACACCGTATGTTTGTTGTATGTTTGGTACACCGTATGTTTGTTGTATGTTTGGTACACTGTATGTTTGTTGTATGTTTGGTACACCACATGTTCGTTGTATGTTTGGTACACCGTATGTTTGTTGTATGTTTGGTACTCCGTATGTTTGTTGTATGTTTGGTACACCGTATGTTCGTTGTATGTTTGGTCACCGTATGTTTTTTGTATGTTTAGTACTCCGTATGTTTGTTGTATGTTTGGTACACCGTATGTTTGTTGTATGTTTGGTACACCGTATGTTTGTTGTATGTTTGGTACACCGTATGTTTGTTGTATGTTTGGTACACCGTATGTTTGTTGTATGTTTGGTACACCGTATGTTTGTTGTATGTTTGGTACACCGTATGTTTGTTGTATGTTTGGTACACCGTATGTTTGTTTTATGTTTGGTACACCACATGTTTGTTGTATGTTTGGTACACCGTATGTTTGTTGTATGTTTGGTACACCGTATGTTTGCTGTATGTTTGGTACACCGTATGTTTGCTGTATGTTTGGTACACCGTATGTTTGTTGTATGTTTGGTACACCGTATGTTTTCCATAAGTGATACATATGTGAATCATATGTTTTGAAAAACATGTGTTAAACAGAACATATGTTTTGATATGAAAATAACATGTGTTAAACAAGACCATATGAAAAACATATGTCTACAAACATGTGTAAAACTGATGGTTATCACATGTTTTATATATGAATAAGTTTTCATATGTTAAATATATGTGAACATTCATTTGTTTTTCATATGATAAATTTATGATCATATATTCTGCAAGATTTACACTTTGAACAGTCTTGATTAGATTCTACATGATTGTACATAAATTCTTAAAATATTCTTGGTTCATACAGAGACATAGATATCTATGTCTCTGGTTCATACAAATGTACTTGTAAATGTAGTAAATCTATGGTGAAAAAGTTGCCTTCACTTCCAATACAATTTATCATGTTTAAAGAAAAACAACAATGAAATTAATATCTTTATAAAAAGCTGAAACTAAAGAAATGATAAATATATTTTTGGAGGGAGAGCTGGATATATTTTAAATTAAGGGAAGAACTGTCAGGAGAAGAAACAGTTTATGGATGAATCGTCAGGGTGATGACGTAACCCACTTTGGAGTCGGACCCCAAAGTGCGTTTGACCCAAATGTGCGGTGTTACAAAACTTATAGGTCACACTTAATGATCGAAAGGTCAATGCATTTCTGAATGATCGCAAAGCCATACTGAATGATCTCATGTTCTTACTGTATGATATCAAATTCACACTTTTTAATGACATGGTCATAAATAATGATCATAAAGTAATTGGTAACACTTGATCAAAAGGTTGTTTTGTACGACCGCAATGTCATTCTTTAATTTCAATGTTATACTGTATGATATAATAATTAAAAAACGCTTAAACGTGCCGTGATTTAGCACAAGAAACACACTGGCAGTAACAAAAGTTATCATAAGTACTCCATGACATTTTTGAGTTAACACAAGAACTCCGGTGCATTGGAAAAATCGGTATTGTTGGTTTTGCAATTTTGAACTATCATTAGATAATTATGCATGTTAATGATTAAGACTTGAAATAAACAGGTCAATACTTGCATGCGAATTGGCAAATAATTTGAAATTTTTACTCAAAACTACCAGATTTTAAGCAGGGGGGGGTGGTGTGAAAATGGACTATGAATATGTTTTTGACACATAATACTAGTAGCATATGTAAGGCAAGCTTATTTATAAAATTTTAATTTAGCATCTTAAACTCACTTTTTAAAGATGAAAATTACCATTTTTGACGAGTGTTTTTGCAGTAATTTCACTAGTTTTCCGACGAGCTCCGTGACAGTTATCACAAGAACTCCTTGACAAGTTGTCATAAGAACTCAATCCCTCGTATAACACTTCCTCCCCCGTGATATAGTGTCGTTAAAAAATGGCAGGTTTTTTTTTAGAAAAGACCAACTTTACTTGTCCTGTTAAAGGGGCCGCGACTTCCAATACATAGTTTATTCATTTTTTATTCAAATTAGACATATTCAGCAAGGATTTCATTGGTTTTAACAAATTTCTTCGATTGAAGTATTTTACTAAAAGATGAGCATAGTATATCCTTAAGCTGTTTTTTCTTAAATTTGATTTAAGTTTTTTTTTTTTGTATCCTGTTATAGTTTACTATATAGCTGGGTCATCTTTTGCTTTTTTTTTACGATTTGTCAACGAGTACTTGCTATAGCATTTGAGTATATGCATTTTGTATGGCTGTCAAATTATCACTTGGTTTACATTTTATTACCTTAATGACAAATGATTTGTTTCATTTTATACGGGTTCTACATGTTATAAATCCATTTGTAAAACATTATAAAAAAACGTGTTTGTCCTTTCAGTATGTTCATTTCTAAGGCACAAAATGTACTTTTAAAGATTTTTTAATCTGTCAAATTATCTATTCACTAGTGATATATCTTGTCTGATATGTAAATGTATTACAATTGGATTTTTATCACACTTTATTAATCTTTTAAATCTTATGTTGCATATATGAGCCGCGTCACGACAAAACCAACATAATGGGTTTGCGACCAGCATGCATCCAAACCAGCCTGCGCATCCGCGCAGTCTGATCAGGATCCATGCTGTTCGTTATCAGTTTCTCTACTTGTTATAGAGTTTGTAAGCGAACAGCATGGATCCTGATCAGACTGCGCGGATACGCAGGCTTGTCTGGATCCATGCTGGTCGCAAACGCACTATGTTGGTTTTGCCATGACGCGGCTCATATGCTGTTGACACATACGAGGAAAATGTGAATTATTATTTGCATAGAAAGTATGTTACAGTAAGGATTCAATAAAGTTTGAAAGTTTTGTTGAATTCTCGAATTCATTGAATCAAATTAAATTAGTGATGGAGATAAATAATACATGTATACAAATTCTGTGAGACATAGCATGTATAAAACTGTTAAATCTTAGAAAAGATATAAATGCCAAAACTATTAAGATACTCAATCACGAAAGAAGCAAATAATTAATCATACATACTGAAAATTGTAGATCATGGGATCATTTAAAGGCATATTATGCCTCAGAGACAAGTAAATCTTTACATCTTTTGTTAAGAGCTATGAAGTTTATATCATGGTTTTGGGCCATGTTAGATACAGGTTACCTTAGGAAAGTAGGGATTAATTTGAAATTATTTGTCATAAAAGTAGCAAAATGTAAAAAAGGTGTTATTTAGACTTCCCTACTAAATACTGTTTAATCATATTTGTACTAATTGCTAGTATGCAACAGAAGACAAACATGGTTTGGGTAATTGGCCGATAAATAAGTTTTTGGAAACTATAAAAGTTCATCATAATTAAAGAGCTTTTGGAAATTAAAAATAAAGCTGGGCTGTATTCCCACTTACGTATATCTTGTCAGGCAACATGGAAAGTATCTTTGCAACCCCTCTCGCGCCAGCTTGGGTCGGGTATAGAAAAAAAAATATAAATAGACATTTAAAAATATTATTCAATATACTTCGCAGATTGCAAAAATATGATTAAATATGAGAAAAATATGTTCCTTTTTGTGCAATCTATATCTGTGAGAAGCAGTGACTGTTGTGGGTGAGCATCGGGAGGGGAAGGAAATACTATTCTATTTCAAACCTTGCATATCAAAATACACTTTATCCCAAGATATTTTCAAATACATTAATCTATATAAAGGTATTTAGATAGGCATTAATCCTTTAAATATTGTCATTCTAAATTAAAAATTGACAGATAATTTTTGTAAATACTAAATGGTTTAAACACATTTATTTCCCGTATATACACAAATAAATAATTATATACATTTACAAATCAAACACTTTTATATTTGAAAACAATAACAACAACAAAAGTAAGAAAAAGAAAACAAAAATAGAATTAGAAAAGATGAGCCAAAATAGAGGACAGACCTGACTCCTACCATAGCGAACTCTAAACGAAACCTAATGTAACAATTAGCGAACTCTAAACGAAACCTTATGTACTAAATAGCGAACTCTAAACGAAACCTAATGTAACAAATAGCGAACTCTAATCAAAACCTTATGTAACAAATAGCGAACTTTAAACGAAACCTTATGTAACAAATAGCGAACTCTAAACGAAACCTAATGTAACAAATAGCGACCTCTAAACCAAACATAATGTAACAAATAGCGAACTCTAAACGAAACCTTATGTAACAAATAGCGAACTCTAAACGAAACCTAATGTAACAAATAGCGAACACTAAACGAATCCTAATGTAACAATAAGCGAACTCAACGAAAACTTAATGTAATTATAAGCGAACTCTAAACGAAACCTTATGTAACAATTAGCAATCTCTACACGAAACCTAATGTAACAATTAGCGAACTTTACACGAAACCTAATATAATAATTAGCGAACTCTAAACGAGACCTAATGATACAATGAGCCAAAATCGGATTGCCGGACCATAATTAGCAATAACAAATCCTTATAACATCTTTTTTTGGTTTAGGTATTTCAAAGTTTATGTTCTGTTCTGTTTGTTACCACTTCTTCAAACTTTTTCGTTATAATAGCTCACCCTTTTATTCCAAAGGTCGAGCTAAAATTGTGGACCTTCTTAACTCCTACCATCGCATAAACCCGACATCGTACTCTATATGAAACTTAAAGTAAAATGAGCTAAAATCGGATTGCCGGACCATACTTTGCAATGGCAAATCCTAAACAACATTTTTGTTTTTTATAGCGTTATAACATATGCAAAATTCATTATAAAAACTATTTTGCTGCATAACACTGTATGCAAATTTCATTTAATCAAGGCTATTTATACAGTATGAATTACTTATTATAACAAAACATTCTATGTTGCATAATGACGTATGCTTATCTTATTATAACAGAACAGATTATGTTGCATAATACCATATGCTAAACTCTTTATAACAGAACAGATTATGCTGCATATTACCATATGCTAAACTCTTTATAACAGAACAGATTATGCTGCATAATACCATATGCTAAACTCTTTATAACAGAACAGATTATGCTGCATAATACCATATGCTAAACTCTTTATAACAGAACAGATTATGTGAATATATCCTTATGCAAAACTTTTAATAGTATAATAGATTATATTGCATAATATCACATTCAAAAATCTTCATAACAGAACGTATCATGTTGCATAATACCATAAGCATTTGTTTTATATTTGTTTTAATAACAGAAAAGAATATGCCGTAAAATACCGTATGCAAACAGTCTTTATAACATAATAGATACCATTTATTTCATAATACTGTAGCAAAATTCATTATATGAGAACAGATTTTGTATTTTAATGTCATGTTCTATTCTAAGTATATTGAACAAATTATGTAGAAAGAACAAATGAACCGCGTCATGACAAAACCAACATAATGGGTTTGCGACCAGCATGGATCCAGACCAGCGCGCGCAGCCTGCTAAGGATCCATGCTGTTTGCTGTCAGTTTCTCTACTTCTTATACGGTTTGTCAGCGAACAGCATGGATCCTGATCATGCTAGATTAAATTTAAGTTGAAATAATTTGAAAATTTATATGCTACCTTCTTGGAAGTTTTTATCCGAAAGAGGCCGCTACCATGTCACTCAGCTTCTTATAAAGGTGTATAACTGTTCAGAATTGTTCACTTTTTGGGGAGAAGATGTGTAAGTTGCCGGATAGCTCAGTCGGTAGAGTCTCGGAACAGTGTTCCGAGGGTCCCGGGTTCGAGTCCCGGTCATACTTCAAATTTTTCTAACCCTGTCACAGTTGGCGCCCAACGGGGGACCGTGATTGAATATAGCTGAGAGTTTAATTCCCATTGCTCTGTAACTGTGAAATTCGAGGACAAAATTCAGTAAAGCAGGGGGTATGTCAGAACTGTCCACTATTTAGGGGAGAAGATTTGTAAGTGACCGGATAGCTCAGGCGATAGAGTCGCGGTACGCTATTCCGTGGACCCGGGTTCGAGTCCCGGTTAGGCTGCACATTTTCCTCACCCTGTGACAGGTGCGCTAAAAATAACTCATTAATTTTGAACCAACCAATGGGCCGTTATAAAAATGGAATAAAGAGTTCAATTTTAAGCGATTGAACTGTATATAACAAAGAGTGTTTTTTTTACATTTTAATTAGCTAAACATAAAATCTTTTTCGCATTTAATCAAATGGTAATGTTGAAAAAAACTTGCCCAGGACAATACAGGTATCATTTCAAGACATTAAGTTGCAATTCTGGTACGTTACTCATTTCATTTTGTTCATTTATATCGTGATTCTTAGACTGTCTTTAGACTCAGTAAAACGTTAGAATGTTATCAAATTTTAAGGAAGCAAACGAAAAAATATATATTCAATAGATTAAACGAGTCATTAAAATATATTCATAAATCTTTCCTTTTAAAGAATATCATTCTATCATTTTCCTCAAGTACACTGAATTAAGTAACAGAATCTGATGTTGCATTACGAAAACAAGCAATATATATATAAATAGGTAACAGCATTCATGGAGTGATATCGTGGAAAAGTATATTTTATATTAATAGAATTATGTAACAAACATATTATTAAGTGTTAACTAATAGGAAATGCAATATTTACGGTGGCACAAATGTGGCATGTGTGTGTGTTTTTATTTATCGCGTGGCCACGAGATAATATGTCGTGGCCACGAGTGACTAAGTCGTGGCCACGAGATAGCTAAGTCGTGGTGACGAAACACCAACACTGCAACACACCAATCTAATTAGAAATAAAATGCTAAAGTTCACAGTTTATCAGCGACAATTTGAATCAGGTCAACTAATTTCTGTTATCCACAAGTCTCGGGTAAAGAAGACAAACGATGGTCATGCCAAAAAAGAAATAATTTATAACGATGGAACTCCCGAAATATCAACCTAACAGTTATATAGGACATAACTTAACGCACTTTTTCCTTATGATTACTGGTAAATGGGAGATAACTACGACAATAAATGATTAGTACATATGCAACGGTTATGTCATCTTGGAAACATAATAATTGCCGTTTGATTTGTGGATATCGATAAAATATAATGTTAACAGATATCTTTCTACTTAGTTTCTGACATATTTTAAGTGTATTTATTCCAACTTTCTGATTATATAATAATTCTCAGCACGTGAACAAATGTCGTTCTACTGTGTACATGATTGTGTAAGTATTCTTTTATTGCAATTATGACGTAACCTTTGTTTATTTTTATCAACAATGCTTCTCGGCAACGTAAACAAATATTTTTTTTCTTTGTTTAAGTACATTTGCTTCTTACATGTATAGATATTTATTATGCAAACTCTGTTACATATATCATAACATTTGTTCATACTCGTTAACAATACTTCTCGGCTAATTGTAACTTGTAACACTTTACACTATACCAGGGCCAAAACACTATTTTTGGGGAAGGGGCCTCACCTTTTTCATGGGGAAGATATGCGTTATTTGGCATTTTTGGGGGAAAGGGGTCTCAAATTTAATACAAACTTTTAACTAGTTCTTCAAAATAGAAAAGCAAAAAGTACTGGAAATACTAATAAGGCAGTAAAAGACCTCAATTTAACACCATCATTTAATTTTGTTCTAAATTCTATGGGATTTCAAAAGACTGGGATGAGACTCAACGAAAAAAGGCTAGGTGGTTTGGGATACTATATGGGGCCCAAAAAAAGGGTTTGCCGCACGAAGATTTCATAAATTTTAGTTTACCATTGTGAATAAAATTTATGCGTTTTGTTAGTGTCGACATTTTTATCATTTTTACGCATAAAGTGCTTATATTATATATCATAATCTACAACGTGGCGTGAGTATATAGAAATAAACCCATATGATTTGTTAGATCAAAACCTGGATTTATTGGTACATTTTACAAATTGCCTATATACGCTAAAGTGGCTAAAATTAATAAACATACATTCTTGGAAGCAATGATCATGAAAAACCTTCTTTTTCCATTAAAAGTAGCAACCTATCACAGAGATATTAAAGCACATACTTAATATTTATGAAGTTATGATACATTGTATTTGAATAAATGATGCCATGACAAACAAAAATCATATGAGTTTAAATGGAGGAAAGAGACACCTTTATGAAGGATTTAATTATTTTTCGAAAGAACACAGTTACAAGACGTCTGGACACATTTGTAAAGAATATACAAACAACAGTAATATGAACTTTCTTTCTTTTTGTATTTTTCATATCAAAGCCAAGTGAGAGATGAAAATTAATTAAGAATTAGCTCTTTTATGGCAATATCTTTGTAGGTTCTGACCTAGATACCGGAATCTACAGTATTTGTAACATTGTTGTGAGATTATAAAACAATGTGTTTTTGTATAGTGCCACCGATGCTCTCCAGTGTTTTAATTGTAGTAGATTGGCTATTAGACTAATTGCAACACTGATATTCAATCCAATGTTTATTTGACTAAACATTTTAAAGAAAAAAAGAGTTGCCTTAACTTGGATTTGAAACTCCAAACCTCTCGCTTCCTCAGCGAGCGCTTGCGCATTTATTGCCATACGAGCGGCAAGTTTATTTTTTCTTTGAGCCTGTTATGCATGCCGGAAAAGTCCCGCTTTTTTGAAAAGCGGTTACTTCCTTATATGTAACACTTAAATATGTCACATGACAGGCGCATTAATTTTCAAGCAAAATAATTCCCGAATGGTCGAAGATTTCTAATATTGTTTCATTCTTTATAGATATACATGCTACTGGTAAGCGCACAAGTGTTAAACAACAGTGTCGTTACAAACCCTAATTTAGAATTATATGGTTTTCTTCAGGCCATTTATTATGTAATTTTACCGTGGCCGAGATGGTTGTTGTGCGCTCGCTGAGGAAGCGAGAGGTTTTGGAGTTCAAATCCAATGTTCAAATGGCAACTCTTGTTTATTCCTTTTAAAATGGTTTAGTATAAATTGGGATTGAAAATATCAGGTTCGAATTAGTCATAAAAATAACCAAATCCTACTACAATTAAACACTGGAGAGCATCCGGTGGCACTATCAAAACATTGTTTTATAATCTCACAACAATGTTCAAATACTGTAAGATTCCGGTATCTAGGTCAGAAACCTCAAAGATATTGCCATAAAAAGCTAATTCTTAATTAATTTTCATCTTCTCACTTGGCTTTGATATGAAAATACAAAAAGAAAGAAAAGTTCATATTACTGTTGATTGTAATATTCCTTTACAAAATGATGTCCAGACGTCTTTGAACTGTGTTCTTTCGAAAATAATTTAAATCCTCAAAGGTGTCTCTTTCCCCCATTTAAAATCATATGATTTTTTTTGTCATGGCCCCTTTCCCGAATTTCAAATACAAACTGATCATTACTTCTTTAAAATTTGATTAAAGTAAGATAAAAATTTTGGGAAATAGCTCTGGTTTGAGTAGTGTTTGTTTACCCTTTTTAAATAAAAAAAAAAAAAATTGTTTTTTCTTTAAATTAATCCTAAATGCTATAAAAATCCCACCAAGTGAAAGTGAATGTATGTAATTTCAAAATATCGCATTTAAATGAGCGCTAAATAACGCACTTGTAAAAATTTTAACCCAAATGAAAAAAAAGCGTTTTTTGATCTAAAAATTTTAATTTCACTTTTTGGTGTTAAAAAATTTCCCAAAATTTTAAATTACTTCACCCCCTTGTTTAATAAATACTGATAAAAAAAAAAAAGCATTTATGCAACTAAATGAAAAAATGGTCAAGGGACTATATAACAAACATAGCAAAATTTTTTTCACTAAAAAGTAAACTAAAATTTTATAGTCAAAATAGTTTCTGTAAAACTATAGGGGTAAAGTTTTCCCAAAATTAAATTAGCCGAGAAGTTTTTTAAGATATGAACAAATTTAATAAAAAAGAAAGATTTTGCATAAAAAATACCTATACATGAAAGGGAAAAAAAAGGGGTACTTAAACAAAGAAAAAAAAATATTGTTTACGTTGCCGAGAAGCATTTGTTGAAAAAAATAAAAAAGATTACGACAAAAATTGCAAAAAAAAATATTTAACCATTTTACACTTTAGAACGCCATTTTTTCCCGGTGCTGAAAATTTTAATTTATATAAAAAAGAAATTGGAAAAAAATACATTTAAAATTTGTCAAAAACTAAGTAAAAAGGATATCTTTTAACTTTATATTTTAAATCGATATCCACAAATCAAAACAGAAATTTAAAATTTTTTTAAAGACAAACCTTTTAAAATTACGCAATCTTTTTTATTGTCGTATTTATCTCCCATTTACCAGAAATCTTTAAGGAAAAAGTGCGTTAAGTTATTTTCCTATAAAACTGTTAGGTTGAATTTTGGGGATTTTCCAAATCGTTAAAAATTTTTCTGTTTTGGGCATGACACGTTGTTTTTTTTAACCCGAAAAATTTTTTGTGGAAAAACAAAAATTAGTTGCCCTGTTTAAAAAATTGTCCGGATAAACTGTGAATTTTTAGCTTTTTATTTTTAATTAAGTTGGTGTTTGGGTTCCCCCGAACGCCCTTAGCTACTTTTTGGCCACGATTTATTAACTGGGTTGGCCTGATTTTAGTTTTTCTCGGGGCCCACGATTAAAGTAACTCGGGGCCAGGGACTTATTATTCGGGCCCAAACAAGCTACTCGTGGCCACGACTTAGAAAATTCGTGGCCACGAACATATTATCTCGGGGCCGAGACTTAGAAATTGGGCCCACGTTTTAGTTACTCGGGGCCCGACAAGCTATCTCTTTGGCTCGCTTATAACTCGGGCCCACGACATTTTTATCTCGGGGCTACGCGAAAAAATTAAAAAAACCATACATGTCACTTTTGGGTCCCAACGTAAAATTACTTTTCCCTTTTAGTTAACACTTAATAAATTTAATAATTCTTTTAAAAAAAATATATTTTTCCAGGGATACATTCCATGAAGGGCTGTTAATTTATTTATTGCTTGTTTTCGTAATGCACATCAGTTTCCTTTATTTTTATTCGGGTGCATTTGAGGAAAATGATAGAATGATATTTTTTTAAAAAAGGTAATTTTTTAATATATTTTTTTTTTTCTTTTGGCCTTTTTAAAAATTTGAAAAAACATCCACGTTTTATTGAGTCTAAAGACGGGCAAGAAATCACGAATAAAATGAACAAAATAAAAATGAGAACGTACCAGAATTGCAACTTAATGTTTTTAAAATGGAACCTGTAGGCCCCCTGGCAATTTTTTTTTTTTCAACTTTCCCATTTGATTAATGCAAAAAAAGATTTTATGTTTACCCAAATTTAAAAATGAAAAAAAAAACCAATTTCTTGGGTTTATAGGGTTCAATGGGTTTAAAAATTTTAAAACTCTTTTTTTCCATTTTTAAACGGCCCTTTTGGGTTTGGTTCAAAATTAATGATTTTTTTTAGCGCACCTGTCACAGGGGGGGAAAATTTGTGAAAGCCAAAGGGGGAAACCCCCAAAACCCCGGCCCAGGGAAAAACCGCCGGGGACTCAAATCGCCTGAGCTATCCGGTCACTTACACATCCTCCCCCCTAAATAGGGCAGTTCTGAACCGTAAACATCCC
Organism: Ruditapes philippinarum; assembly: GCF_026571515.1. Taxonomy (NCBI): domain Eukaryota; kingdom Metazoa; phylum Mollusca; class Bivalvia; order Venerida; family Veneridae; genus Ruditapes; species Ruditapes philippinarum. The sequence goes on along the minus strand of NW_026855682.1, from coordinate 3,180 downwards.
CCGGCTTTACTGAATTTCGCCCCCAAATTTCACATTTACAGGAAAAAATGGGAATTAAACCCTCACCCTTATTAAATCCCCGGTCCCCCTTTGGGGGCCCCAAACGTGACGGGTTTAAAAAATTTGTGCGGTCTAAACGGGGATTCGAACCCGGGACCCTCAAATTTACCGTCCCGCGACTCAAAACCCGACTGAGCATCCGGAAACTACCCCATCTTCCCCAAAAAAGTGAACATTCTGAACCTTTATACACCTTTAAAGAAATTTGAGTGACAGGGTAGCGTCTTTTCGGATAAAAATTTCCAAAGGGAAGGTAGCAAAAAATTTTTTCAAATTTTTTCAATTTAAAAATTTTAATCGGGCATGATCAGGATCCATGCGTTCGTTTGAAAAACCCGTATAACAAGTGGGAAAAATGACAGCAAACAGAAATGACCTTAGCGGGCCTGGGGCGCGTTTGGTCTGGATCCATGTTTGGTCGAAAAACCCAAACTATTTTGGGTTTTGTCAGGGACGCGGCCATTTGTTTTTTTCTACATAATTTGTTCAAAAATACTAAAAAAGCACAGGGACTTTTAAAATAAAAAAAATCTTTTCTCATATAATGAATTTTCACATTTTTTTAAAGAATAAAGGGTATCTTTTATTTTAAATTAAAGATTTTTTGAAAGGGTTTTTACGGCATATTTTTTCGTTTTTAAAAAAAATAAAAACAAAGGGTTTAGGGTATTATCAAATAAATACGTTCGTTTAAAAGTTTTTTGCATTTTAAATTTTTATGAATAAAAAGGGCTTTTTAATACTTAAAGAGTTTTGCAAAGGATATATTCACATAATTTTTCAAATATAAAGATTTTTACATGGGGGAAAGGGAGCAACATAATTTGTTCTGTATAAAAGAGTTTAGAAATTTTGGTATTATGCAACAAATCTGTTCTGTTAAAAAAGTTTGGCATTTTGGTTTTATGCAACAAAATCTTTTCTGTTTAAAAAGATTTTAGCTTTATGGAAAAATCGGGAAATAATCTGTTTGATAAAAAAGATTTTAGCATAGGGTTTTAAAGGCAGCAAAATCTTTTCTGATTAAAGATTTTTAAAGGTAAATGAGACAAATTCTGTTCTGATATAAAGAGTTTAGCTATGGTATTATGAGCATAATCTGTTTTGTAAAAGAGTTTAGCATAGGGTAAAAATGCGGGCATAATCGTTCTAAATATAAAGATTTTGCATATGGTATTTGAAAACATAATTTTTTCTAAATAAAAAATTTTGCATTTTGGTATTATGCAACAAACCCTTTTCTTTTAAAAAAGGGGGTTTAGCTTTATGGTTTTATTGCAGCATAATCTTTTTGTTTAAAAGATTTTAGCATATGGTATTATGCAGCTAATCGTTCTGATAAAAAAGGAAAAGGGCATACGGTATTATGCAAAAGATGTTTTTTTAAAAATAAGAAAATGCATACTGTATAAAAAACCCTTGATTAAAAATTTGAAACCCGGGTGTTTTTTCAAAAAATAGTTTTTTAATAAATTTTGGGAAATATGTTATAACGCTAAAAAAAACAAAAAATTTTGTTTGGTTTTGGCCATTTAAAAAGTAGGGCCCGGCCCAACCCGTTTTTAGCTATTTTATTTTAATTTTTCATATAGAGCCCGGGATGTCGGGTTTATGCAAATGGTAGGATTAAGAATTTCCAAAATTTTTAGCTCGTTTTTTTGGAATAAAAGGGTGAGCTACAAAATAAACGAAAAAGTTAAAGGGAAGGGGAAACAAACAGAACAAAACAAAAATTTTGAAATCCCAAAAACCCAAAAAAAGAAATTTATAAGGTTTTTGTTTTTGGTTTAAATTATGGCCCGGGGAAATTTCCGATTTTGGCTCTTTGTTTACAAAAGGTCTCGTTTAAAGTTCGCAAATTTTTACATAGGACGTGTAGAGTTCGCTAATTTTTACTTTTAGGTTTCGTGTAAGATTGCAATTTTTCCCAAAAAGGTTTCGTTTAGGGGTTCGCAAACAATTTACTTTAAGTTTTTTTAAATTTTGCTTATTGTTACATTATTTTTTCGTTTAGGGGCCTTTATTTGTTAGTTTTAAGGGTTTCGTTTAGGTTCGCTTTTTGTTACTTTAATTTCCCGTTTAGATTTCGCTTTTGTTTTACATTAGGTTGGGTTTAGATTTCCCCTATTTGTGACATTAGGTTCGTTTAGGGGTTTCGCTATTTTTTTACAAAAAGGGTTTTTCTTTTAGATTTCCCGCAAATTTGTTACATGGGTTTTTCTTTTAAGTTCGCTATTATTTCGCTATTTTGACAAAAGGGTTTCTTTTAGAGATCGCAATTTTAATTAGGTTCGTTTAGATTCGCAAATTTTTTTAATTAGGTTTTTTTTAAGATTTCCCGCTTTTTTGTTACATTGGGTTTTCCGTTTGATTTCGTTTTGGGGTTCCATTGGGTTTCTTTTGGGGTTTCCCGCTTTTTGGGAAAAAAGGGTTTTCGTTAGATTTCGCAAATTTGTTACTTTTGGGTTTTCCGTTTTAGATTTCGCTATGGTGGGAAGCGGGTCTTCCTTTTTTGGGCTATTTTTTCTAATTCTTTTTTTGTTTTTTTTCTTTTTTTTGTTGTTTTTGTTTTTTTTAAAATATAAAAGGGGTTTGTTTTTGAAAATGTATATAATTTTTTATTTGTGAATTTTCGCTAAAAATAAATGGGGGAAAAGTTTCTTTTGTATTTACAAAAATTACTTCTTTTAAATTTTTTAATTTTGGGAATGACAATAAAAAAAGGGGTTTAAAATGCCTATCAAATTTTACCTTTTATATAGTTTAAATGATTTAAAAATATCTTGGGATAAAGGGTTTTTTTAATATCATGGTTGGGAAATAAAACAGAAATTTTCTTTCCCCTCCCGATTTCCCCCACAACAGTCATGTTTCCCTACAGATATAGTTTGGGCCACAAAAGGAAAACATTTTTTTTCCTCATAAATCATATTTTTGCAATCTGCGAAGTAAAATTTTGAATAATTTTTTTAAAATTGTCTTAACAGCATAAAAAACCTTCGGCACATTTTTGGTGTAAAAACCGGTTTTACAAGTGTTTTGACACCCAAAAAACTTGAGAAAAATGGGAACGTTTTTCTAACTTTCTTGAAAAGGAAATTATCTTTGGAGGGTTCCCCA